>NW_026902559.1:10000-25000 GCF_943734735.2 Anopheles gambiae | reverse complement strand
CTCTAAGCGGGGTTGTATGCCGGTACGACACATCGACTGGTACATTGCACGCACTAACGATCTCTCTGCACTGCATGGAACTCATGCGTAACCACCGTGACGGGAGACTTTGCTAGTACGCACGATACTCTGCGCATGTGTACATGCTTTACAACCCAGCCAACTTGAGCACCTAGGGGAAGTTGTGATGCCATCTGAACACCCACCGACTGATGCATTGAACGGCTAAAGTTGACCTTCAATCCGAACTGGCACTCTGCGGCGTGGAGGCAGTTGCGCGACCACTCCTATCCCAAACCAACAAAGCAAGGTGTATCCTACGTGCTCGGTACAAGCACACCACGACGGGACACATTGAACGGTTCAGCGATCTCTCTGCACTAGTGGAAGAACTCCAACGTGATACGGGAGACTTTGCTACAGCGGCTTCTCTGCACTTCTGGGCTACCACCTTGTGACGGGAGACATTGCTAGCGGTCACTCTGCACTAGTGATGGTACACCACCGTGATACGGGAGACATTGCTAACGGCCACTCTGCACAGGTGCCAATACCACCTTGTGACGGGAAACATTGCTAGGAACCGATCGGCATCTCTGCGCGATTACTTGACGCACACCCAACTAAGTCAACTGTTGGACTTTTTCGTAATCACGGCGGGACACATTGAACGAGCTCTAACGGATCTCTGCACGCATGGAACATGGTGGCGGGAATCATTGCTAGAACCGAACGGCGCCTCTGCGCGATGTACAAACAAGCTCAACAGGAACCTCGTATCGGCTGCCGAGCCGGAGCCCGAACAACTTGGACTTTCACCTCTAATTTATATCAACTCACCACTCCCCGAGGGATCCGCAGAATTGCTTCTGGGTCCCGTATCGTTATTTGCGATTCGTGTTTGCATTACACTACATTGAACTATTCCAACTTGTTTATCCGCATGGCGAACATTTGCTGCATTGAACATTTAAGTTCCACTTCGCTCTCCCCTACGTGGGTCTGAGCTTCGCTCTCAGGGAAAAAATATGCCACATTTGGTAGGGAAACCCGGTTTCATCACGCTATGTGCCCTGCACCACCAGCTTAGCGTGAATGCTTCGAGTTTCCCTAAGAAGTTCGATTGGTCTTGCAGAGTTTAAAGACAACGAAGCTTAGTTTCAAGCAATGATTTAATATACGCGTATTAAAAACCCTTAACTGTTACAACTTTTATGCTTGAAACCATCGCAACGAAGTCTTTGGGTCCGTAGACCCGTGATGTACTGCTCCAGGAAACGTTTTGAAAGAGTGGAAACTCAAAATCATAGGTTAAGATCATCGGCAGAACCCACCAGACACCACTTTTGCTTCATAAGTTCGGCCTATAGTCATATGACGATTTTCATCGGGGAGGGGACGTATGACCCAAACGGGGGCTTATATGACCCACGGACACTGCAAACCATGCTCCTACGACTAAATAGAGGTTAAAACTACGATTTGGTGAAATCTTCATTTTTGACCTCGAAGCAAGGTACCTTCCCTATAGTAGGCAATGAGTAAATGATCATAATCCCAGGAGGGCAAAAAATGGGAACCCGAGAGGAAAGCGCTGTTGGCGCGCCTAAGCTAGTGGCCCGTAGAGTAAAAAGGGTACCCCCAACAAAGTTGTCGTTTGACGTTCTGGTTGCACTTTTTATCATCTAAAATCAGTTTTCTACACGTTTTGAGGGGTTTAAGCAAAAAAAAAAATTTCGACTACTCGAGCTCTCTGGCCCGTTCGGTGCACATTTTTGAAAAAAGCTAGGGAGCTGCCCCTAGGTTCGGGGTGTCACAAAATGTTGAAAAGTGGTCGAAAAACCACTATCCAGAATCGGATGTAGAATCATTAGACGAACTTAAAATTGTTCTACGACACCCATCTGCGACGTTTAGTATTCGAGTTATGGCCCGTACCAGGTCTGACCGAGCAATTTTTGTTCCGCGCACTTTGTGCACCGTACACGTTGATGTTTGTATGAAAAAGTACCCTACCTAGGGACGCGTATAGCAAATTTGTACCCCCGGGCATGTTGTCGATTGACATTCTGGTTGCACTTTTCATCATCTAGGGTGCGTTCCTGACACGTTTTGAGGGGTTTTAGCAAAAAAAAAAATTTTCGACTACTCGAGCTCTCTGGCCCGTTCGGTGCACATTTTTGAAAAAAGCTAGGGAGCTGCCCCTAGGTTCGGGGTGTCACAAAATGTTGAAAAGTGGTCGAAAAACCACTATCCAGAATCGGATGTAGAATCATTAGACGAACTTAAAATTGTTCTACGACACCCATCTGCGACGTTTAGTATTCGAGTTATGGCCCGTACCAGGTCTGACCGAGCAATTTTTGTTCCGCGCACTTTGTGCACCGTACACGTTGATGTTTGTATGAAAAAGTACCCTACCTAGGGACGCGTATAGCAAATTTGTACCCCCGGGCATGTTGTCGATTGACATTCTGGTTGCACTTTTCATCATCTAGGGTGCGTTCCTGACACGTTTTGAGGGGTTTTAGCAAAAAAAAAATTTTCGACTACTCGAGCTCTCTGGCCCGTTCGGTGCACATTTTTGAAAAAAGCTAGGGAGCTGCCCCTAGGTTCGGGGTGTCACAAAATGTTGAAAAGTGGTTGAAAAACCACTATCCAGAATCGGATGGAGAATCATTAGACGAACTTAAAATTGTTCTACGACACCCATCTGCGACGTTTAGTATTCGAGTTATGGCCCGTACCAGGTCTGACCGAGCAATTTTTGTTCCGCGCACTTTGTGCACCGTACACGTTGATGTTTGTATGAAAAAGTACCCTACCTAGGGACGCGTAGAGCAAATTTGTACCCCCGGGCATGTTGTCGATTGACATTCTGGTTGCACTTTGCATCATCTAGGGTGCGTTCCTGACACGTTTTGAGGGGTTTTAGCAAAAAAAAAATTTTCGACTACTCGAGCTCTCTGGCCCGTTCGGTGCACATTTTTGAAAAAAGCTAGGGAGCTGCCCCTAGGTTCGGGGTGTCACAAAATGTTGAAAAGTGGTCGAAAAACCACTATCCAGAATCGGATGTAGAATCATTAGACGAACTTAAAATTGTTCTACGACACCCATCTGCGACGTTTAGTATTCGAGTTATGGCCCGTACCAGGTCTGACCGAGCAATTTTTGTTCCGCGCACTTTGTGCACCGTACACGTTGATGTTTGTATGAAAAAGTACCCTACCTAGGGACGCGTATAGCAAATTTGTACCCCCGGGCATGTTGTCGATTGACATTCTGGTTGCACTTTTCATCATCTAGGGTGCGTTCCTGACACGTTTTGAGGGGTTTTAGCAAAAAAAAAAATTTTCGACTACTCGAGCTCTCTGGCCCGTTCGGTGCACATTTTTGAAAAAAGCTAGGGAGCTGCCCCTAGGTTCGGGGTGTCACAAAATGTTGAAAAGTGGTCGAAAAACCACTATCCAGAATCGGATGTAGAATCATTAGACGAACTTAAAATTGTTCTACGACACCCATCTGCGACGTTTAGTATTCGAGTTATGGCCCGTCCTAGGTCTGACCGAGCAATTTTTGTTCCGCGCACTTTGTGCACCGTACACTTTGATGTTTGTATGAAAAAGTACCCTACCTAGGGACGCGTAGAGCAAATTTGTTCCCCCGGGCATGTTGTCGATTGACATTCTGGTTGCACTTTTCATCATCTAGGGTGCGTTCCTGACACGTTTTGAGGGGTTTTAGCAAAAAAAAAATTTTCGACTACTCGAGCTCTCTGGCCCGTTCGGTGCACATTTTTGAAAAAAGCTAGGGAGCTGCCCCTAGGTTCGGGGTGTCACAAAATGTTGAAAAGTGGTCGAAAAACCACTATCCAGAATCGGATGTAGAATCATAAGACGAATTTAAAATTGTTCTACGACACCCATCTGCGACGTTTAGTATTCGAGATATAGCACTTTGTAGGTCTGACCGAGCAATTTTTGTTCCGCGCACTTTGTGTTCATGGATGTCGATGTTGGTACAAGTTGCCGGTCGGGATAGCCGTGCACCAAAACTGTGTACCGATCAGGGAAAGTACAAGACGGAGGGTGCAGCTCGAGCGTACGCGTTCATAGATGTCCATGTTGGTACACTTGCACCAAAATTGTGTACCAATCAGGGAAAGTACAACACGGAGGGCGCAGCCCGGGCGTACGCGATCATGGATGTCCATGTTGATACAATCTACGTGTACGTTCTTAGTTTTTGTATCAAAAGTTGCAATTAAGTGCTTGTATGCTTAAAATGCTTATCTCAACCGGTCACCTTTTGGCCTGTCCTTTTATAACAGAAACCTAGAAAGATACTCGATATTTTTGTGTTGTTCCATTAGCCCGGGACGACGAAATGAGCTATGTGCACATCGTGCAGAAAACTGTCTTCGCCACGCATGTTTTTGTCTATCCACTCATATAATCACCCACATTTGTGTTCAACACGGACGGCGCAGCCCGAGCGAACGCGTTAATGTTTATGTTTGTACACACTGCTTGTACGATTCTAGGATTTGGTAATTGCGTCACAGTGCCCGACCGTCGCGGACACCATTCTTGGACAGAAGTCCTAGTACGTAGAGTACTTTCCCTAGGTATGTGCTCGTTCGTGACTATCGTTGCGTGCTTACGGACACGCTTGGGTATGTTTACCATACAAGGTTTACTAGGGAAACCTGGGAAGGACGCTTGCCCTCCCGTCGCGGACACCATTCTTGGAAAGAAGTCCTAGTACGTAGCGTTCCTTATTTTACTTGATCAGTTTGTAATGCATTCGCTTTGTTCCATCGACTTCTGCTACTGCTCACTAAGGGGTGTTCGTTTGCGATGTGTACGATAAGCAACTGTCTATCCTAACCAGCAGTTAATCAACACTTTTCACCCAAGTCATAGGAACATAGAGTACTTTTCCTAATCGGTACACAATTTTGGTGTACCTCTAACCTGGCCGGCACTTTATCGTTACGTTTTGTGCATAACCTAGGGACGTGGTGTAAGTTTCATGATTTTTATGTTTGATTCGGTTTATTATGATTGAAAACTACGCTACGTCCCAGAAATTTGAACTCGACTACTTCCTCCATGTGGCGCCAAAAGCTACTGGGCAACGCCTAGCTAATGCCCCATTTGTACTTCAATTTGCATAATCAATTTTGAAAAATACGCTAAGTCCCAGAAATCTGAACTCGAATACTTTTGCCACGTGGCGCAAAAAAGCTACTGAGAAACGCCTAGCCTTTTACCCATTTATAATTTAGTTTTCGTTATTAGTTTTGAACAATACGCAAAGTTCCAAGAATCTGAACTCGAATACTTTTTACATGTGCCGCCAAAAGCTACTGAGCAACGCCTAGGTTGATACATTTTTGGTACATGGAGTGTATGCATGCAGGATTACTGCCGTGCTGGACCGGAAAATCGAACTTGCTACTAGAACATAAAGTAATTCCCCTAGATAGGTGCTTTTGCATACCTCTGATCGACGACCATGCAACGTGCGACACGCGTAGCTAGGCTTGCCCAAACAAATTTCCTAGGATAGCACCAAATTGCACACCTTCAGGGGTATATTTTGGTACCGTGTACCGTGCATGGTACAAGTATCAGCAGCTCGTGCAATTTATTTTGCATCGTGTTGCGGTTGCTGGTGCGTCGGGATAGGAGTATTTCGAGACTTTCGCCAAGCGTTGGTGCCATTTGGGGGATAATTAATGTTCTAGCCACAATAAACGTGCCACATAATGCCAATAAGGAAAAAGCCGTTTTCTAGGGACTTCCAGTCAAAATGTTTGCCATCAGCGCTTTCCTGTCGAGTTCAGGATCTGGGACTTAGCGTTTTTTTTTCACGATCCAATCCAACGACCAGATCGTGAATAAACAATACATACAACAGTGCATCCCTTTAAAGTAGGAAAAAGCCGAATTCTAGGGAGCTCCAGTCCAAAAGGTTGTCATCAGCGCTCTCCTCTCGAGTTCAAGATTTGGGACTTAGCGTTTTTTTCGCGATCCAGCCAAAAGACCAGATCGTGAAATAAACAATTAATATAACTGTACTAGTACATCCCTTCAACTGAAGCAAGTGCACCATACATGACCCGTACGCCAATCATCCATGCACATGACACGTCAACTAAGTCAACACATGATACAACTTGGACAACTGACGGGTAAGTAGGTCATCTCGTACACGACGACACATCGACCAAACCAGGTCAACACGTCACATGCACAAGACATCCTACTACCAAGGCCGGCCACCTCGACACACGACGTGTTAACCGAACATGGTCAACAACACCATCATGTGCAAGGCAACCGGCCCAAACGGATTAACTTATACAACTTGTAACGAGCAGGTGTGTAAGCTTACTGGTTTGGTCGGCACGTTTCTCACATCAAGACAATCAAGTCGAGAACGAGGCACGCCGACAAGCTCACTAGTGTTACGTGTTCCGCTCCATACCGTGTCAAGTCACTCGTCTGACACGGAAGTAGCCAGCTCTTGTCCACTAGTGTAAAGGAACGGTCTCCAGACCAAGTCAAGTCACTCGTCTGACAAGGAAAGAGCACGCACCAAGCTTCACCAGAGCACGGCACCACGGTCCCCAGACCAAGATGGTTCGTTGCGCCATCGAGGAAGGGGCACGCGATCCCTTGCTACACTCAACTAAGTACACTCTTGCTCTCACAAAAGTATCCCCTGTGTCGACGTGGTCCCCAGACCAAGACGAGCTTGCGCACATCGAGGAAGGGGCACACGGACAAACCACCAAGCATGGGTCGCCTGAGAGGATCGATGCGAACGCATCTCTACAACTCGCAGCTCCCAGCCTGAAGTCCCGTCGTTTGCGGGCGGTTGATAGGTGTCGAAACTAGGTATATCCACGTTGGGCAGAGCTCAAGCCAACGGCGTTCCCAGTTACGGTACTAACACGTGCAGCGAACTCCACTCGTTGCGGCCTAGGTATAGCGGGATGAGACGCCGGGCTGCAGACGCAGACTCCAACGGATCTCAGAGGGTTGTTAGGCCCGCTAGCTTCCGAACACCTAATGGGTTTGAGAAGCGCTATCAGCTCGGATTGGCTACGACCTTAGAGGCGTTCAGGCATAATCCAGCGGACGTAGCGTCATACCAAAGTCCGGTCGGACTAGTATTGAGCCAGTGGTCCGTACCTGTGGTTCCTCTCGTACTGCACAGGAATTCCGTTAAGATAGCGACTATAAGCACACACCAGTAGGGTAAAACTAACCTGTCTCACGACGGTCTAAACCCAGCTCACGTTCCCTTGAAAGGGTGAACAATCCTACGCTTGGTGAATTTTGCTTCACAATGATAGGAAGAGCCGACATCGAAGGATCAAAAAGCCACGTCGCTATGAACGCTTGGCGGCCACAAGCCAGTTATCCCTGTGCATCAGGTACTTGGGCGTGCAGCTCCAAGATCACCTGAAATGGCGAGATCACGTCACGAAAGTCTCCGAAAAGGCGTCGCGCGTGGTGGCAGCTGTAACGCGCCTCATGCAAAACCACAGCGGCCCCAGGACGGCCAAGTCAAGGCTGCTGGCGTATGTGGCAGAATCGGTGTTGCGGTATGCTGCTCCCGTCTGGGCTGAGGCAACTCAGGTGCGAGAGTGCCGACGGATGCTGCAACGAGTTCAGCGAAAAGCAGCCATCAGGGTGGCACGGGCATTCCGTACCGTCAGGTATGAGACGGCCACCCTACTCGCTGGACTCGTACCGATATGCCACCTCATCAACGAGGATGCTCGGGTTCACCAACAACTCCTTGCTCCAGACCGTGCTGCAACGAGGGAGGACATCCGGGCGACGGAGCGGCAGAACACCATCGACTGCTGGCAGGAGGAATGGGATGCCGACGCACTGCAACAGGATGCTAGCCGGCACACGCGGTGGACGCACCGTGTAATTCCATCGGTCGGCGACTGGCAGTCTAGGAAACATGGAGATATGACTTTCCATCTGGCACAGGTTTTGTCCGGACACGGATTTTTCCGTGACTACTTGTGCCACAATGGATTCACGTCGTCCCCAGACTGCCAGTTGTGCGTCGGCGTCCCAGAGACGGCGGAGCACGCCTTCTTCGAGTGCCCACGCTTTGCGGCAGTTCGACAGGAGCTACTCGGCGAGGGAGGTCCGGACCCTGTCTGTCCGGACACCCTCCAGCGGCACTTGTTGCGCGACGCCGATAGCTGGAGTCGTATTTGCGAAGCCGCGAAGCGAATAACGGCCCAACTGCAGCGAGCGTGGGACGAGGAGCGGGCAGCATTGGCTGTTAACGTCATCGAGCGTCAGGACGAAGACGCAGCAGAGCTGGAGGCCCAAAGCGCGGAAGTGCGGCGGGCCCGTAACGAGCGACGCAACGCCAACCGGCGAGCAGCAACAGCACGCCGGCGGGAAGAACGTCGAGCTGGACTTCCCCCAACCCCACCAGCTTCACCACGGACCGCTCAGCGACGTGCAGCGCTTCGTGAGCGTCAAGCGCGGTTCAGGGAGAGGAGACGAAACCGTCGTCTTCTCGGGATGTCCGGCCAGGCGATAAACAATGACGATGACGGCCGAGAACGCGCGGATTTAGCAGCCGGACCATCTGGTATGCGCAACCGCGCAATCGACGAGGAAAACGAGGCCACGGACGGTGGCCTGAACGCCGCGGAAGAAGCCGCCGTGGTCGAGGCAGAAGTTGCCTCCCGCTAGGCGTGGTATGCACGTAAAAACAGCGACGCATCGAGCGTGAAAAAGCGCCCTATTTAGGGGAATGAGTGAATTTTTCGGTTGAATTTAGAAATAGAAATAAAACATGGAAGGTGCTTTTCGCACGGACAAAAGGTTGGCCATTAAGCCATGAAACCCCCTGCAGGGTAAGCCCTCGCGGGTAAAATGTAGGGGAGCGGGAGGGTTTAATTTTGAAACAAAATAAAAAACCCGTTTATAAAAAAAAAAAAAAAAAAAGCCAGTTATCCCTGTGGTAACTTTTCTGACACCTCTTGCTAAAAACTCGTTATAACCAAAAGGATCGTAAGGCCAAGCTTTCGCTGTCCCGAAGTGTACTGAACGTTGGGATCAAGCCAGCTTTTGTCCTTATGCTCAGCGTGTGGTTTCTGTCCACACTGAGCTGACCTTTGGACACCTCCGTTATCGTTTTGGAGATGTACCGCCCCAGTCAAACTCCGCACCTGGCACTGTCCATGACGTGGACCGAAAGGACCTGTCCAGGAGTCTTCGAGCCGGGCGGCGCGCGGAACCGGGGGCAAACGTGACATCATAAACGATCGACCGCGCAGAAGCAGTGCACCACGAATGCACCGACGTACGCAAGCTTGTACCCTTGCGGGCCACGGCTCACGGTCGGACAAGCGGGTAACACGCTACACACGACGATGCTACGATGCAGTCTCCCCGGCGGCACCACCCAGCGACACACTGGACGCTGAGCGAGAAACACGGCGCATTGGGCGCGCGCAGGCGAACCGCCGCCACAGCCCCCCGGAGGAGGTGCGCGCACGATCCGGACCTGGGGCCCGCGCTTGTTCCACCCAATCATGTAAGTAAGGCAACAGTAAGAGTGGTGGTATCTCAGAGGCGAGCTCCACGAGGAAGCCCTCCCACCTATGCTGCACCTCCTATATCGCCTTACAATGCCAGACTAGAGTCAAGCTCAACAGGGTCTTCTTTCCCCGCTAGTGCATCCAAGCCCGTTCCCTTGGCTGTGGTTTCGCTAGATAGTAGATAGGGACAGAGGGAATCTCGTTAATCCATTCATGCGCGTCACTAATTAGATGACGAGGCATTTGGCTACCTTTTTTTTTTTTTTTTTTTTTTTTTTTTTTTTTTTTTTTTTTTTTTTTTTTTTTTTTTTTTTTTTTTTTTTTTTTTTTTTGTTAACGAAGAGTGAGCATATTCCATCCCCCTCTCCGACTCACCCAACTCGGCCGGTACGCTTGTGGTGCGTATTACTTCTTGCGGAGTCGTGTGTGCGGTTGCACCCTGGGTCACGACGCATCTTCTGCGGCGATCTGGTCTGCTGATTCTGCTTATTACGGTGCTTTCCGTGGTGCGACGCGGTCCCTTTGGTCCTATCGCCCACGCTTCGGGTGGGCAATGGGGGGTCGGCATCGTTGGTCACCACTCCAAGCACGTAAGGCAGTTCTCCTGAAACGAGATTTGGATAGAGGAAACAAGAAGAAGGAGAAAGAGATAGAAGAAAGCTGAAAATAGATGAGAGAAGAGAAAAAGAAAGCTGGAAAGAAACGAAAATAAATAAACGATTAATAACTTTCCGGCTTACGGTGGCCCTTGCGGTGCGGGTTGTTGCCGTGCCGCATGGCCTGAGGGACCACCATTTGCGTCCCTCGCCCGCCGTCTGGCCCGCCTGCGTCGCCTTGCCGTTGGTGGACGCTCAACATCCCATCTCGCTTGGAGAGTGGAGAAGATTGTCCTGGCGGCGGCGCGGACGGCCTCCCACGTTTCGCTGCGGGTGCACATTTCCGAGACGATGTTATCCATTGTTACTCGGGAATGGCACCGCTGCTGCATCTCATTCCGGATCCGATCGAACCGTGGACAGTGGAACAGCACGTGTTCAACGTCTTCCACGGCGTCACCACATTCAGGGCAGTTGGGCGAGCCCTCCAGGATGCCTTTCTCGACGAAATAGGAGCGCAAGAACCCGTGCCCCGTGAGGAGCTGGGTGAGGAAAAAGTCAACTTCCCCATGCTTGCGGCTGACCCAGAGATTAATGTCTGGAATCAGCCTCCTCGTCTTCAGTCCTGGTGCTCCTGGTTGCCCTGCACCCGTTGTCCACTGGTCCTGCCAGCGCCTCATCGTCTCCTCCCGTTGCCGCTTTCGTATGTCCGATTGAACTCCACCACTCGCTACCTTTTCGTCGTGGCAGCGGATATCCTCCTGCATGAGGAGGACTAACGGGGTGGCATTTGGCTACCTTTTTTTTTTTTTTTTTTTTGTTATCGAAGGGGAAATCTTGCATAAGACACCTGGGTGATCAACCCCGGTAGTGTGAGATTCTTACTCACTAAAACCCCTCCGTGCCTTCAACCGGCCCCGAGTGGATCACCCGTTAGGGTATCGACGTCACTCGGGCGGTGGATGTCCATCATCCCAGGCAACGAATGGCTTCCAACAGTGGTGATTAGCCACTGTCTAGCCCTCGGCGATGAAGCTACGATGAACTACGATGAATCCTTGTCGTTACTCGTCGTCACTGTCGCTGCTCTGCAAGGCCAACTGGATGTTGGCGAGCAAAGCACGTCGTTCGCCTCGTTCGATGACGTGTCTCCGATGTTGTTGTCGAATCATAATCGTCCGTACTGCTTGGTGAACCATGCTCCAGTTATATCTGTTAGCAGACATAACTTCGATGATGTTCTCCGGCGTTAACTCCTCGTCGACTTGATGCTGAAGTCTGATGATCAGTTCACGATGACGTACACAATGGAATATCGTGTGTTCGGCGTCCTCAGGTTCCTCGCACGCATCGCATAGCGGCGAACTCGTTAACTGCATCCGATGAAGCTGGTAGGCGTAGAAGCCATGGCTGGAAAGAAACTGAGAAAGAAAGAAATCTACACCACCAAATCTTCTACTTATCCATCTGTTGACGTCGGGTATGAGACGGTATGTCCACCGACCGTGAACACTCTCATCCCATTCTCGTTGCCATCGTTCCATAGTTGTGACACGTTCCATGTTACGTGCAACCGATCCGGCGATGTTCTCTGCTCGTCTCCGATGAAAAGTCCTGGAGTCCTCGTCCAGGAGGAGATGCAGCGGGATCATTCCCGCAAGCACGCAGACTGCATCGTGAGAAGTTGTCCTGAAAGAAGAGATAACTCGCTGGACTACTGGCCGGTAAAACCGACGTAGCCATTGTCTACGGTTAGCAAATCTAAGGGTATGACACCAAATGGGCGAGGCATACCGGACCTTCGCCACAACAGTAAGAGCAATTGCTCGCCTAGCATTACTACTCGGACCTGCCTTATTAGGCATCATCCTTACCAAGGTGGTCCATAACTTCGTCGCTCTCTCCACCGCATACCTGATGTGTGAAGTGTATTCGAGGCGGTCATCTAAGACCATCCCCAAATACTTTAAGCTGCGCGACGAATGTACTACGTGATCACCTACCCTGATAGCCCCATGCTGTATCCTCTGATGGGAACTGACCATAATGAACTCGGTCTTGGTCGGGGCTATCTTTAATCCGTTGTCGGTCATCCATCTGTCGATGATGCGAATCTGGCTGGAAACGAGAATTTCAATATCATCAACACAATTACCTTCCACCAACAACACTATATCGTCTGCATAGCCGATAATCCGTGCACCTTCCACCATTGCAACTCGTAGGACTCCGTCGTACATGAGGTTCCATAACGTTGGGCCAAGTACCGAGCCTTGAGGTACACCCGATGTGACTGCAATCTCTGCCGGTCCATCTGTGGTATCATACATCAGCACACGATTCCTAAAATAATCACCAATGATATCATAAAGATATTTAGGAGTGTTAATTCTCTGTAAAGCATTTGCAATCGCCAACCATGAAGCACTGTTAAAAGCATTAGTAACATCTAATGTGACAACAGCACAATACCGTCCACTGTATCTGTTTCTACTTCTAGCTACCGAAACAATGTCCACTACCCGTTGAATCGCATCAACTGTTGATCGACGACTTCTGAAACCAAATTGGTCGTCAGACAGTCCGTTGACCTCCTCGATGTGTGCATTTAACCGTTGCACTATGATGCGTTCTAAACCTTTACCTGCCCCGTCTAGTAGACAAATGGGGCGAACTGAACCCGGTTCCCCTGGTGGTTTGTTCGGCTTCGGTATTAACACCAACCTCTGCCTTTTCCACTCATCGGGGAACTTCGCGTTCTCTAAACAGCCTTGGTAAACCCTGCAAAATGCAGCGGTTGCAGTCAACATACCAACTTTCAGCGCCTCATTCGGGATACCATCTGGTCCCGGCGCCTTCTTGTTAGGTAGTCTCCTGGCAACCGCAAGAATCTCATCATTAGTAATTCTTTCAAACTCTCGTGGCTGATCGATACGATATTCAGGCCACACCGTGTTTGGGTGAGTAGGAAAAAGCTCGCTCACCACTTCCCTAAACTCGTCCAATGTCATGGTTCGGGGTCCAATCGAACCATCGGCCACTTTCTTGAACGTATGATATACAATACCAAATGATGCGTTGTTCGCTGTTCCCAGGAACTCTTTCCACTTCCTCTGTCGGGTATGCTTGATCAATCGCTTGAGGGCATTCCTTGCCACCTTGAACTCGTCCCTAAAAGAAGAATAGAGATCAGTATTGAATGCTCTTTGCGCTAATCGATCGCGGTGTTTGCACTCTTTGCGAAGTGCCTCAATCTCTAACGTCCACCAAAATGCACTCTTGTTAGGAGTGTACCTCTTACGCTTAGTCATCGTCGCATTACACGCCGTGACAAGTATACGCATTAAGTCTTCGCTTGTTGTGACCTCTGTCTCAAAAGCGGCTTGCATCATAACTTCAAATATATCTTTGCTAAAATACTTGATGCTCCATCCCGTTATGGGTCGGGACAAGTTACGCACGCTTTGCGTCTCAAGATCTATTCGTATTGCACGATGATCAGAGTTCATATAGCCAGATAACACCTCCCACTGAAATGATCTTGCAACTGTTCTGCTCGCAAAAGTAAGATCAACTACTGACGTACGCCCTGGTCCAACATAAGTTGGGGTGCTGCCGTCGTTCAATAAAATTGCGTCAATCTGCGCAAAGGTTGATAAGACCAACTCACCTCTTCGTTTCTGGGTTTCTCCACGCTCGCCAAGTTGGTTGTTCCAACTTGCTGACCAAGCGTTGAAGTCCCCCCCGATAACGAATTTGTGGATACCGGTTACGGCCATTACCGTGTTATCCAACATGTTCTGGAACTCTTCCATACTAAATCTAGGTGGCGCGTAAACGCTAACCACTCGCATATCACCTATGTCAACTATCATTAAACCCTTCAGAGCCTTACTGACTACCTTAACTGGTAAGTCCGCGTTAACCACTACCGCTGCTGTGTTATCGTCATTGCGTAACACTTTGACGTTGGTTGTTGCCAGATACGGATCTGCAATCAACACTATATCCGCAGATTCTTCCCTAATCGTTTGCCACATTAATTGAAATGCAGCATAACAATGATTCTGGTTATGTTGTAGCAACCTAACCATTATGATCTAATCGTTCGCCTTCTAGGACACATATAACTGCCCGTTGCGTGAAGG
The DNA here is from genome assembly GCF_943734735.2 of Anopheles gambiae. Taxonomy (NCBI): domain Eukaryota; kingdom Metazoa; phylum Arthropoda; class Insecta; order Diptera; family Culicidae; genus Anopheles; species Anopheles gambiae. The sequence goes on along the minus strand of NW_026902559.1, from coordinate 10,658 downwards.
TTCTGTGACCTCGTACCGCAATCCAAACACTTGACAGAGTTGGTACAAGCTTGCTTCTTGTGTCCACTCAAACCGCATTTCCAGCACAGATTACTTCTGTCTGGTTCCCTACAATGGTAGCTCGTATGGCCTACCTTCCAACACTTATAGCATTTCTGCTCTTCCATAACCTCGCGGATATGGCATATCGACCAACCAACTTTCAGCTTTCCCAAATTCAGGAAGCTTTGAAAGTCTGGCAGCGATACGTTGATCCGTGCCCACTGCGTACCGGCCGCGCGGCCTTTCTTCATTTTGATACGATCTATTTCTATCTCGATGTTGAGCTGTGCTTTGACAGACTCCGCAACCTCCTCTGGGGTGGTAATTTCATCGAGATGCATGATCTCAATCATTTTAGAAGGAGCTAGCGTTCTCACTGACGCCTTGCCCTTCACCGCTTCCTTAACCTTTGGGGCAATTGCACTAGCAGAACTACCCTGCTTCAATTCTAGCAACATGCCTCCATTTTGGGCCCGTCGGACCTTAGAGATTGTCTCTCCAACCGATTTAAGAGCATCGGACTGCTTCATTTCCTTGAGCAATTTCGCCAGCTCCTCGGAAGTGCAGTCCGATATCAGCAGAGCCTCAGGCCGCTTCCTGGGCTTATTCTGCTTCT
>NW_026902559.1:0-2500 GCF_943734735.2 Anopheles gambiae | reverse complement strand
CGATCGGCATCTCTGCGCGATTACTTGACGCACACCCAACTAAGTCAACTGTTGGACTTTTTCGTAATCACGGCGGGACACATTGAACGAGCTCTAACGGATCTCTGCACGCATGGAACATGGTGGCGGGAATCATTGCTAGAACCGAACGGCGCCTCTGCGCGATGTACAAACAAGCTCAACAGGAACCTCGTATCGGCTGCCGAGCCGGAGCCCGAACAACTTGGACTTTCACCTCTAATTTATATCAACTCACCACTCCCCGAGGGATCCGCAGAATTGCTTCTGGGTCCCGTATCGTTATTTGCGATTCGTGTTTGCATTACACTACATTGAACTATTCCAACTTGTTTATCCGCATGGCGAACATTTGCTGCATTGAACATTTAAGTTCCACTTCGCTCTCCCCTACGTGGGTCTGAGCTTCGCTCTCAGGGAAAAAATATGCCACATTTGGTAGGGAAACCCGGTTTCATCACGCTATGTGCCCTGCACCACCAGCTTAGCGTGAATGCTTCGAGTTTCCCTAAGAAGTTCGATTGGTCTTGCAGAGTTTAAAGACAACGAAGCTTAGTTTCAAGCAATGATTTAATATACGCGTATTAAAAACCCTTAACTGTTACAACTTTTATGCTTGAAACCATCGCAACGAAGTCTTTGGGTCCGTAGACCCGTGATGTACTGCTCCAGGAAACGTTTTGAAAGAGTGGAAACTCAAAATCATAGGTTAAGATCATCGGCAGAACCCACCAGACACCACTTTTGCTTCATAAGTTCGGCCTATAGTCATATGACGATTTTCATCGGGGAGGGGACGTATGACCCAAACGGGGGCTTATATGACCCACGGACACTGCAAACCATGCTCCTACGACTAAATAGAGGTTAAAACTACGATTTGGTGAAATCTTCATTTTTGACCTCGAAGCAAGGTACCTTCCCTATAGTAGGCAATGAGTAAATGATCATAATCCCAGGAGGGCAAAAAATGGGAACCCGAGAGGAAAGCGCTGTTGGCGCGCCTAAGCTAGTGGCCCGTAGAGTAAAAAGGGTACCCCCAACAAAGTTGTCGTTTGACGTTCTGGTTGCACTTTTTATCATCTAAAATCAGTTTTCTACACGTTTTGAGGGGTTTAAGCAAAAAAAAAAATTTCGACTACTCGAGCTCTCTGGCCCGTTCGGTGCACATTTTTGAAAAAAGCTAGGGAGCTGCCCCTAGGTTCGGGGTGTCACAAAATGTTGAAAAGTGGTCGAAAAACCACTATCCAGAATCGGATGTAGAATCATTAGACGAACTTAAAATTGTTCTACGACACCCATCTGCGACGTTTAGTATTCGAGTTATGGCCCGTACCAGGTCTGACCGAGCAATTTTTGTTCCGCGCACTTTGTGCACCGTACACGTTGATGTTTGTATGAAAAAGTACCCTACCTAGGGACGCGTATAGCAAATTTGTACCCCCGGGCATGTTGTCGATTGACATTCTGGTTGCACTTTTCATCATCTAGGGTGCGTTCCTGACACGTTTTGAGGGGTTTTAGCAAAAAAAAAATTTTCGACTACTCGAGCTCTCTGGCCCGTTCGGTGCACATTTTTGAAAAAAGCTAGGGAGCTGCCCCTAGGTTCGGGGTGTCACAAAATGTTGAAAAGTGGTCGAAAAACCACTATCCAGAATCGGATGTAGAATCATTAGACGAACTTAAAATTGTTCTACGACACCCATCTGCGACGTTTAGTATTCGAGATATGGCCCGTCCTAGGTCTGACCGAGCAATTTTTGTTCCGCGCACTGTGTGCACCGTACACTTTGATGTTTGTATGAAAAAGTACCCTACCTAGGGACGCGTAGAGCAAATTTGTACCCCCGGGAATGTTGTCGATTGACGTTCTGGTTGCACTTTTCATCATCTAGGGTGCGTTCCTGACACGTTTTGAGGGGGTTTTAGCAAAAAAAAAAATTTTCGACTACTCGAGCTCTCTGGCCCGTTCGGTGCACATTTTTGAAAAAAGCTAGGGAGCTGCCCCTAGGTTCGGGGTGTCACAAAATGTTGAAAAGTGGTCGAAAAACCACTATCCAGAATCGGATGTAGAATCGTTAGACGAACTTAAAATTGTTCTACGACACCCATCTGCGACGTTTAGTATTCGAGATATGGCCCCGTCCTAGGTCTGACCGAGCAATTTTTGTTCCGCGCACTTTGTGCACCGTACACTTTGATGTTTGTATGAAAAAGTACCCTACCTAGGGACGCGTAGAGCAAATTTGTACCCCCGGGCATGTTGTCGATTGACATTCTGGTTGCACTTTTCATCATCTAGGTGCGTTCCTGACACGTTTTGAGGGGGTTTTAGCAAAAAAAAAATTTTCGACTACTCGAGCTCTCTGGCCCGTTCGGTGCACATTTTTGAAAAAAGCTAGGGAGCTGCCCCTAGGTTCGGGGTGTCACAAAATGTTGAAAAGTGGTCGAAAAACCACTATCCAGAATCGGATGTAGAATC
>NW_026902558.1:25000-30683 GCF_943734735.2 Anopheles gambiae | reverse complement strand
ACACCCCGAACCTAGGGGCAGCTCCCTAGCTTTTTTCAAAAATGTGCACCGAACGGGCCAGAGAGCTCGAGTAGTCGAAAAAAATTTTTTTGCTAAAACCCCTCAAAACGTGTCAGGAACGCACCCTAGATGATGAAAAGTGCAACCAGAATGTCAATCGACAACATGCCCGGGGGTACAAATTTGCTCTACGCGTCCCTAGGTAGGGTACTTTTTCATACAAACATCAAAGTGTACGGTGCACAAAGTGCGCGGAACAAAAATTGCTCGGTCAGACCTAGGACGGGCCATAACTCGAATACTAAACGTCGCAGATGGGTGTCGTAGAACAATTTTAAGTTCGTCTAATGATTCTACATCCGATTCTGGATAGTGGTTTTTCGACCACTTTTCAACATTTTGTGACACCCCGAACCTAGGGGCAGCTCCCTAGCTTTTTTCAAAGATGTGCACCGAACGGGCCAGAGAGCTCGAGTAGTCGAAAATTTTTTTTTTGCTAAAACCCCTCAAAACGTGTCAGGAACGCACCCTAGATGATGAAAAGTGCAACCAGAATGTCAATCGACAACATGCCCGGGGGTACAAATTTGCTCTACGCGTCCCTAGGTAGGGTACTTTTTCATACAAACATCAAAGTGTACGGTGCACAAAGTGCGCGGAACAAAAATTGCTCGGTCAGACCTACAAAGTGCTATATCTCGAATACTAAACGTCGCAGATGGGTGTCGTAGAACAATTTTAAATTCGTCTAATGATTCTACATCCGATTCTGGATAGTGGTTTTTCGACCACTTTTCAACATTTTGTGACACCCCGAACCTAGGGGCAGCTCCCTAGCTTTTTTCAAAAATGTGCACCGAACGGGCCAGAGAGCTCGAGTAGTCGAAAATTTTTTTTTTGCTAAAACCCCTCAAAACGTGTCAGGAACGCACCCTAGATGATGAAAAGTGCAACCAGAATGTCAATCGACAACATGCCCGGGGGTACAAATTTGCTCTACGCGTCCCGAGGTAGGGTACTTTTTCATACAAACATCAAAGTGTACGGTGCACAAAGTGCGCGGAACAAAAATTGCTCGGTCAGACCTAGGACGGGCCATAACTCGAATACTAAACGTCGCAGATGGGTGTCGTAGAACAATTTTAAGTTCGTCTAATGATTCTACATCCGATTCTGGATAGTGGTTTTTCGACCACTTTTCAACATTTTGTGACACCCCGAACCTAGGGGCAGCTCCCTAGCTTTTTTCAAAAATGTGCACCGAACGGGCCAGAGAGCTCGAGTAGTCGAAAATTTTTTTTTTTGCTAAAACCCCTCAAAACGTGTCAGGAACGCACCCTAGATGATGAAAAGTGCAACCAGAATGTCAATCGACAACATGCCCGGGGTACAAATTTGCTATACGCGTCCCTAGGTAGGGTACTTTTTCATACAAACATCAACGTGTACGGTGCACAAAGTGCGCGGAACAAAAATTGCTCGGTCAGACCTAGGACGGGCCATAACTCGAATACTAAACGTCGCAGATGGGTGTCGTAGAACAATTTTAAGTTCGTCTAATGATTCTACATCCGATTCTGGATAGTGGTTTTTCGACCACTTTTCAACATTTTGTGACACCCCGAACCTAGGGGCAGCTCCCTAGCTTTTTTCAAAAATGTGCACCGAACGGGCCAGAGAGCTCGAGTAGTCGAAAATTTTTTTTTTGCTAAAACCCCTCAAAACGTGTCAGGAACGCACCCTAGATGATGAAAAGTGCAACCCAGAATGTCAATCGACAACATGCCCGGGGGTACAAATTTGCTCTACGCGTCCCTAGGTAGGGTACTTTTTCATACAAACATCAAAGTGTACGGTGCACAAAGTGCGCGGAACAAAAATTGCTCGGTCAGACCTAGGACGGGCCATAACTCGAATACTAAACGTCGCAGATGGGTGTCGTAGAACAATTTTAAGTTCGTCTAATGATTCTACATCCGATTCTGGATAGTGGTTTTTCGACCACTTTTCAACATTTTGTGACACCCCGAACCTAGGGGCAGCTCCCTAGCTTTTTTCAAAAATGTGCACCGAACGGGCCAGAGAGCTCGAGTAGTCGAAAATTTTTTTTTTTGCTAAAACCCCTCAAAACGTGTCAGGAACGCACCCTAGATGATGAAAAGTGCAACCAGAATGTCAATCGACAACATGCCCGGGTTACAAATTTGCTATACGCGTCCCTAGGTAGGGTACTTTTTCATACAAACATCAACGTGTACGGTGCACAAAGTGCGCGGAACAAAAATTGCTCGGTCAGACCTAGGACGGGCCATAACTCGAATACTAAACGTCGCAGATGGGTGTCGTAGAACAATTTTAAGTTCGTCTAATGATTCTACATCCGATTCTGGATAGTGGTTTTTCGACCACTTTTCAACATTTTGTGACACCCCGAACCTAGGGGCAGCTCCCTAGCTTTTTTCAAAAATGTGCACCGAACGGGCCAGAGAGCTCGAGTAGTCGAAAATTTTTTTTTTTGCTAAAACCCCTCAAAACGTGTCAGGAACGCACCCTAGATGATGAAAAGTGCAACCAGAATGTCAATCGACAACATGCCCGGGGGTACAAATTTGCTCTACGCGTCCCTAGGTAGGGTACTTTTTCATACAAACATCAAAGTGTACGGTGCACAAAGTGCGCGGAACAAAAATTGCTCGGTCAGACCTAGGACGGGCCATAACTCGAATACTAAACGTCGCAGATGGGTGTCGTAGAACAATTTTAAGTTCGTCTAATGATTCTACATCCGATTCTGGATAGTGGTTTTTCGACCACTTTTCAACATTTTGTGACACCCCGAACCTAGGGGCAGCTCCCTAGCTTTTTTCAAAAATGTGCACCGAACGGGCCAGAGAGCTCGAGTAGTCGAAAATTTTTTTTTTGCTAAAACCCCTCAAAACGTGTCAGGAACGCACCCTAGATGATGAAAAGTGCAACCAGAATGTCAATCGACAACATGCCCGGGGGTACAAATTTGCTCTACGCGTCCCTAGGTAGGGTACTTTTTCATACAAACATCAACGTGTACGGTGCACAAAGTGCGCGGAACAAAAATTGCTCGGTCAGACCTAGGACGGGCCATAACTCGAATACTAAACGTCGCAGATGGGTGTCGTAGAACAATTTTAAATTCGTCTAATGATTCTACATCCGATTCTGGATAGTGGTTTTTCGACCACTTTTCAACATTTTGTGACACCCCGAACCTAGGGGCAGCTCCCTAGCTTTTTTCAAAAATGTGCACCGAACGGGCCAGAGAGCTCGAGTAGTCGAAAATTTTTTTTTTTGCTAAAACCCCTCAAAACGTGTCAGGAACGCACCCTAGATGATGAAAAGTGCAACCAGAATGTCAATCGACAACATGCCCGGGGGTACAAATTTGCTATACGCGTCCCTAGGTAGGGTACTTTTTCATACAAACATCAACGTGTACGGTGCACAAAGTGCGCGGAACAAAAATTGCTCGGTCAGACCTAGGACGGGCCATAACTCGAATACTAAACGTCGCAGATGGGTGTCGTAGAACAATTTTAAGTTCGTCTAATGATTCTACATCCGATTCTGGATAGTGGTTTTTCGACCACTTTTCAACATTTTGTGACACCCCGAACCTAGGGGCAGCTCCCTAGCTTTTTTCAAAAATGTGCACCGAACGGGCCAGAGAGCTCGAGTAGTCGAAAATTTTTTTTTTTGCTAAAACCCCTCAAAACGTGTCAGGAACGCACCCTAGATGATGAAAAGTGCAACCAGAATGTCAATCGACAACATGCCCGGGGGTACAAATTTGCTCTACGCGTCCCTAGGTAGGGTACTTTTTCATACAAACATCAACGTGTACGGTGCACAAAGTGCGCGGAACAAAAATTGCTCGGTCAGACCTGGTACGGGCCATAACTCGAATACTAAACGTCGCAGCTGGGTGTCGTAGAACAATTTTAAGTTCGTCTAATGATTCTACATCCGATTCTGGATAGTGGTTTTTCGACCACTTTTCAACATTTTGTGACACCCCGAACCTAGGGGCAGCTCCCTAGCTTTTTTCAAAATGTGCACCGAACGGGCCAGAGAGCTCGAGTAATCGAAAATTTTTTTTTTGCTAAAACCCCTCAAAACGTGTAGAAAACTGATTTTAGATGATAAAAAGTGCAACCAGAACGTCAAACGACAACTTTGTTGGGGGTACCCTTTTTACTCTACGGGCCACTAGCTTAGGCGCGCCAACAGCGCTTTCCTCTCGGGTTCCCATTTTTTGCCCTCCTGGGATTATGATCATTTACTCATTGCCTACTATAGGGAAGGTACCTTGCTTCGAGGTCAAAAATGAAGATTTCACCAAATCGTAGTTTTAACCTCTATTTAGTCGTAGGAGCATGGTTTGCAGTGTCCGTGGGTCATATAAGCCCCCGTTTGGGTCATACGTCCCCTCCCCGATGAAAATCGTCATATGACTATAGGCCGAACTTATGAAGCAAAAGTGGTGTCTGGTGGGTTCTGCCGATGATCTTAACCTATGATTTTGAGTTTCCACCCTTTCAAAACGTTTCCTGGAGCAGTACATCACGGGTCTACGGACCCAAAGACTTCGTTGCGATGGTTTCAAGCATAAAAGTTGTAACAGCTAAGGGTTTTTAATACGCGTATATTAAATCCTTGCTTGAAACTAAGCTTCGTTGTCTTTAAACTCTGCAAGACCAATCGAACTTCTTAGGGAAACTCGAAGGATTCACGCTAAGCCGGTGGTGCAGGGCACATAGCGTGATGAAACCGGGTTTCCCTACCAAATGTGGCATATTTTTTCCCTGAGAGCGAAGCTCAGACCCACGTAGGGGAGAGCGAAGTGGAACTTAAATGTTCAATGCAGCAAATGTTCGCCATGCGGATAAACAAGTTGGAATAGTTCAATGTAGTGTAATGCAAACACGAATCGCAAATAACGATACGGGACCCAGAAGCAATTCTGCGGATCCCTCGGGGAGTGGTGAGTTGATATAAATTAGAAGTGAAAATCCAAGTTGTTCGGGCTCCGGCTCGGCAGCCGATACGAGGTTCCTGTTGAGCTTGTTTGTACATCGCGCAGAGGCGCCGTTCGGTTCTAGCAATGATTCCCGCCACCATGTTCCATGCGTGCAGAGATCCGTTAGAGCTCGTTCAATGTGTCCCGCCGTGATTACGAAAAAGTCCAACAGTTGACTTAGTTGGGTGTGCGTCAAGTAATCGCGCAGAGATGCCGATCGGTGCCTAGCAATGTTTCCCGTCACAAGGTGGTATTGGCACCTGTGCAGAGTGGCCGTTAGCAATGTCTCCCGTATCACGGTGGTGTACCATCACTAGTGCAGAGTGACCGCTAGCAATGTCTCCCGTCACAAGGTGGTAGCCCAGAAGTGCAGAGAAGCCGCTGTAGCAAAGTCTCCCGTATCACGTTGGAGTTCTTCCACTAGTGCAGAGAGATCGCTGAACCGTTCAATGTGTCCCGTCGTGGTGTGCTTGTACCGAGCACGTAGGATACACCTTGCTTTGTTGGTTTGGGATAGGAGTGGTCGCGCAACTGCCTCCACGCCGCAGAGTGCCAGTTCGGATTGAAGGTCAACTTTAGCCGTTCAATGCATCAGTCGGTGGGTGTTCAGATGGCATCACAACTTCCCCT
>NW_026902558.1:10000-15000 GCF_943734735.2 Anopheles gambiae | reverse complement strand
GAGATAAGCATTTTAAGCATACAAGCACTTTATTGCAACTTTTGATACAAAAACTAGGTACGTACACGTAGATTGTATCAACATGGACATCCATGATCGGGTACGCCCGGGCTGCGCCCTCCATGTTGTACTTTCCCTGATTGGTACACAATTTTGGTGCAAGTGTACCAACATGGACATCTATGAACGCGTACGCTCGAGATGCACCCTTCGTCTTGTACTTTCCCTGATCGGTACACAGTTTTGGTGCACGGCTATCCCGACCGGCAACTTGTACCTTTATCGACATCCATGAACACAAAGTGCGCGGAACAAAAATTGCTCGGTCAGACCTACAAAGTGCTATATCTCGAATACTAAACGTCGCAGATGGGTGTCGTAGAACAATTTTAAATTCATCTAATGATTCTACATCCGATTCTGGATAGTGGTTTTTCGACCACTTTTCAACATTTTGTGACACCCCGAACCTAGGGGCAGCTCCCTAGCTTTTTTCAAAAATGTGCACCGAACGGGCCAGAGAGCTCGAGTAGTCGAAAATTTTTTTTTTGCTAAAACCCCTCAAAACGTGTCAGGAACGCACCCTAGATGATGAAAAGTGCAACCAGAATGTCAATCGACAACATGCCCGGGGGTACAAATTTGCTCTACGCGTCCCGAGGTAGGGTACTTTTTCATACAAACATCAAAGTGTACGGTGCACAAAGTGCGCGGAACAAAAATTGCTCGGTCAGACCTAGGACGGGCCATAACTCGAATACTAAACGTCGCAGATGGGTGTCGTAGAACAATTTTAAGTTCGTCTAATGATTCTACATCCGATTCTGGATAGTGGATTTTCGACCACTTTTCAACATTTTGTGACACCCCGAACCTAGGGGCAGCTCCCTAGCTTTTTTCAAAAATGTGCACCGAACGGGCCAGAGAGCTCGAGTAGTCGAAAATTTTTTTTTTTGCTAAAACCCCTCAAAACGTGTCAGGAACGCACCCTAGATGATGAAAAGTGCAACCAGAATGTCAATCGACAACATGCCCGGGGGTACAAATTTGCTATACGCGTCCCTAGGTAGGGTACTTTTTCATACAAACATCAAAGTGTACGGTGCACAAAGTGCGCGGAACAAAAATTGCTCGGTCAGACCTACAAAGTGTTATATATCTCGAATACTAAAAGTCGCAGATGGGTGTCGTAGAACAATTTTAAGTTCGTCTAATGATTCTACATCCGATTCTGGATAGTGGTTTTTCGACCACTTTTCAACATTTTGTGACACCCCGAACCTAGGGGCAGCTCCCTAGCTTTTTTCAAAAATGTGCACCGAACGGGCCAGAGAGCTCGAGTAGTCGAAAATTTTTTTTTTGCTAAAACCCCTCAAAACGTGTCAGGAACGCACCCTAGATGATGAAAAGTGCAACCAGAATGTCAATCGACAACATGCCCGGGGGTACAAATTTGCTCTACGCGTCCCTAGGTAGGGTACTTTTTCATACAAACATCAAAGTGTACGGTGCACAAAGTGCGCGGAACAAAAATTGCTCGGTCAGACCTACAAAGTGTTATATATCTCGAATACTAAACGTCGCAGATGGGTGTCGTAGAACAATTTTAAGTTCGTCTAATGATTCTACATCCGATTCTGGATAGTGGTTTTTCGACCACTTTTCAACATTTTGTGACACCCCGAACCTAGGGGCAGCTCCCTAGCTTTTTTCAAAAATGTGCACCGAACGGGCCAGAGAGCTCGAGTAGTCGAAAAAAATTTTTTTGCTAAAACCCCTCAAAACGTGTCAGGAACGCACCCTAGATGATGAAAAGTGCAACCAGAATGTCAATCGACAACATGCCCGGGGGTACAAATTTGCTCTACGCGTCCCTAGGTAGGGTACTTTTTCATACAAACATCAAAGTGTACGGTGCACAAAGTGCGCGGAACAAAAATTGCTCGGTCAGACCTAGGACGGGCCATATCTCGAATACTAAACGTCGCAGATGGGTGTCGTAGAACAATTTTAAGTTCGTCTAACGATTCTACATCCGATTCTGGATAGTGGTTTTTCGACCACTTTTCAACATTTTGTGACACCCCGAACCTAGGGGCAGCTCCCTAGCTTTTTTCAAAAATGTGCACCGAACGGGCCAGAGAGCTCGAGTAGTCGAAAATTTTTTTTTTGCTAAAACCCCTCAAAACGTGTCAGGAACGCACCCTAGATGATGAAAAGTGCAACCAGAATGTCAATCGACAACATGCCCGGGGGTACAAATTTGCTCTACGCGTCCCTAGGTAGGGTACTTTTTCATACAAACATCAAAGTGTACGGTGCACAAAGTGCGCGGAACAAAAATTGCTCGGTCAGACCTACAAAGTGTTATATATCTCGAATACTAAACGTCGCAGATGGGTGTCGTAGAACAATTTTAAGTTCGTCTAATGATTCTACATCCGATTCTGGATAGTGGTTTTTCGACCACTTTTCAACATTTTGTGACACCCCGAACCTAGGGGCAGCTCCCTAGCTTTTTTCAAAAATGTGCACCGAACGGGCCAGAGAGCTCGAGTAGTCGAAAAAAATTTTTTTGCTAAAACCCCTCAAAACGTGTCAGGAACGCACCCTAGATGATGAAAAGTGCAACCAGAATGTCAATCGACAACATGCCCGGGGGTACAAATTTGCTCTACGCGTCCCTAGGTAGGGTACTTTTTCATACAAACATCAAAGTGTACGGTGCACAAAGTGCGCGGAACAAAAATTGCTCGGTCAGACCTAGGACGGGCCATAACTCGAATACTAAACGTCGCAGATGGGTGTCGTAGAACAATTTTAAGTTCGTCTAATGATTCTACATCCGATTCTGGATAGTGGTTTTTCGACCACTTTTCAACATTTTGTGACACCCCGAACCTAGGGGCAGCTCCCTAGCTTTTTTCAAAAATGTGCACCGAACGGGCCAGAGAGCTCGAGTAGTCGAAAATTTTTTTTTTGCTAAAACCCCTCAAAACGTGTCAGGAACGCACCCTAGATGATGAAAAGTGCAACCAGAATGTCAATCGACAACATGCCCGGGGGTACAAATTTGCTCTACGCGTCCCTAGGTAGGGTACTTTTTCATACAAACATCAAAGTGTACGGTGCACAAAGTGCGCGGAACAAAAATTGCTCGGTCAGACCTACAAAGTGCTATATCTCGAATACTAAACGTCGCAGATGGGTGTCGTAGAACAATTTTAAATTCGTCTAATGATTCTACATCCGATTCTGGATAGTGGTTTTTCGACCACTTTTCAACATTTTGTGACACCCCGAACCTAGAGGCAGCTCCCTAGCTTTTTTCAAAAATGTGCACCGAACGGGCCAGAGAGCTCGAGTAGTCGAAAATTTTTTTTTTGCTAAAACCCCTCAAAACGTGTAGAAAACTGATTTTAGATGATAAAAAGTGCAACCAGAACGTCAAACGACAACTTTGTTGGGGGTACCCTTTTTACTCTACGGGCCACTAGCTTAGGCGCGCCAACAGCGCTTTCCTCTCGGGTTCCCATTTTTTGCCCTCCTGGGATTATGATCATTTACTCATTGCCTACTATAGGGAAGGTACCTTGCTTCGAGGTCAAAAATGAAGATTTCACCAAATCGTAGTTTTAACCTCTATTTAGTCGTAGGAGCATGGTTTGCAGTGTCCGTGGGTCATATAAGCCCCCGTTTGGGTCATACGTCCCCTCCCCGATGAAAATCGTCATATGACTATAGGCCGAACTTATGAAACAAAAGTGGTGTCTGGTGGGTTCTGCCGATGATCTTAACCTATGATTTTGAGTTTCCACCCTTTCAAAACGTTTCCTGGAGCAGTACATCACGGGTCTACGGACCCAAAGACTTCGTTGCGATGGTTTCAAGCATAAAAGTTGTAACAGCTAAGGGTTTTTAATACGCGTATATTAAATCATTGCTTGAAACTAAGCTTCGTTGTCTTTAAACTCTGCAAGACCAATCGAACTTCTTAGGGAAACTCGAAGGATTCACGCTAAGTCGGTAGTGCAGGGCACATAGCGTGATGAAACCGGGTTTCCCTACCAAATGTGGCATATTTTTTCCCTGAGAGCGAAGCTCAGACCCACGTAGGGGAGAGCGAAGTGGAACTTAAATGTTCAATGCAGCAAATGTTCGCCATGCGGATAAACAAGTTGGAATAGTTCAATGTAGTGTAATGCAAACACGAATCGCAAATAACGATACGGGACCCAGAAGCAATTCTGCGGATCCCTCGGGGAGTGGTGAGTTGATATAAATTAGAAGTGAAAATCCAAGTTGTTCGGGCTCCGGCTCGGCAGCCGATACGAGGTTCCTGTTGAGCTTGTTTGTACATCGCGCAGAGGCGCCGTTCGGTTCTAGCAATGATTCCCGCCACCATGTTCCATGCGTGCAGAGATCCGTTAGAGCTCGTTCAATGTGTCCCGCCGTGATTACGAAAAAGTCCAACAGTTGACTTAGTTGGGTGTGCGTCAAGTAATCGCGCAGAGATGCCGATCGGTGCCTAGCAATGTTTCCCGTCACAAGGTGGTATTGGCACCTGTGCAGAGTGGCCGTTAGCAATGTCTCCCGTATCACGGTGGTGTACCATCACTAGTGCAGAGTGACCGCTAGCAATGTCTCCCGTCACAAGGTGGTAGCCCAGAAGTGCAGAGAAGCCGCTGTAGCAAAGTCTCCCGTATCACGTTGGAGTTCTTCCACTAGTGCAGAGAGATCGCTGAACCGTTCAATGTGTCCCGTCGTGGTGTGCTTGTACCGAGCACGTAGGATACACCTTGCTTTGTTGGTTTGGGATAGGAGTGGTCGCGCAACTGCCTCCACGCCGCAGAGTGCCAGTTCGGATTGAAGGTCAACTTTAGCCGTTCAATGCATCAGTCGGTGGGTGTTCAGATGGCATCACAACTTCCCCTAGGTGCTCAAGTTGGCTGGGTTGTAAAGCATGTACACATGCGCAGAGTATCGTGCGTACTAGCAAA
>NW_026902558.1:0-2500 GCF_943734735.2 Anopheles gambiae | reverse complement strand
AAAAGTTTCCTTTTAATTTTGTCTATAGAATCACCCTCAGTGTTCAGATAAAATTTCAAATCATTCAACTTATCCTTGATATTATTTTAAATTAACTTTAAATTGCCCATATAAATTATTTTATACTAATAGCATTGCCTTCTGCATTTTAATAAATTAACTAAGCCTTCTGCATCAAGCTTTCGTTGAGACTTCGGCCGGAATCACTAGTGTGTGTGTGTGTGAAAAGTGAAGTGTTCTTGTGTTGACCGTTCCGATTGCCATAAGCCTTCTGCATTTAATTTTATTTTAATTTTTTATTAAATTGCCTTTTTATAAATCCCAGTTTGCCGTCGGGAAATTAGCAGCGCCCTCCGCGTAGAAATAAAATTCCTTTCTATCAGTTGCCTTCTGCAAAACATTTTATGATTTTTAACAAATATATTATTTTAGTTAACGGTTTGCCCCTAGAAATTCAATTTATTATATCAAGCCCTCAGCAAACAAAATTATTTTATTAAATCGCCCTCCGCAAGAACAAACTTTGAATTTAAAAATATTATTAGACAATTAGTTTATTAGCATCGCCATCTGCGTAATTAATTAAACTAAGCCTTCAGCAAATAAGCTTTCGTTGAGCGGTCCGCGAGAACATTGTGCTTAGTGTGTGCTGTGTGCGAGATTCCCGATTCCATCTGTTCCGGCGACGAGATTTTCTCAAAGCGGCGTAGAAACATCGAGAGTTTTCAAACCGGCAAATAGTTTAAAGTTTTTATAGAGTAGAATTTGAAATCCCATTTACAACCTAACCCAATCTCAATTAGCTCCCCAACTAAACCTTATTATATAAAACTGCATTTATTTTCTTTTTTTCGATTCTCTCTCCCCCTCAGCATTAAATCTCATAATATATATAAAAAACTAACAATAGAAATAGTTTTTCAAAACACTTCACAAACATATTTTGAACCACCATTCGTAAAGTAGAAAAATTTCCCAAACCAGTAGAACAATTTCAATTTTCAAAATCTATCCTTACCAAATTTCAAAACTCTCGTAAAACTAACAAAATAATCTCCAGTGTAGAGCGTAGAGTAAAGTGACCGGAAACCATTTTACCTGTATCCCGTAGCATAGCCAAAAATATAACGGGACACTTGGTCCATTTTACCTGTAACGTTGAAGCACACACGTCTCCTCACGTAGTTTGTCACTTTTAAGCACTCTTAAATTTCATTCATTTCATTCATTTCATTCATTTCATTCAAATCTCGAAAACTCTGAAAAAACTTAAATTTCACATAGAAAGCCTTCTGCGAAAATTTTAAAATTATCCCCAGTTCAGTTTTTATCCATGAGCAAATTATTTTCAATTAAAAAAAAAAAAATATTTATTTAATTTTTTCACTCAAATATTTAAACGAATAATTGTTAAAAAATCCTTTATTTAAAATAATTAACTTACATCGCCTTAAGCACAATAGAGCAAATTAATAAATTACAATTTCAAATTCAACGCTCAACAATTAGACAAGCATACTTTCCATCACAATCCAATTAGTTATATTCCCTTACAAAATTTAATCTCAATTATTTAATACATTTATACACTTTGTATTAGTTTTCATATAAAATAATTTAACAAATTCTAATATTTACCAACAAATTTCCAATAACTTCTTTTAAATAATAATTCGTCTTCAACCATAACCAATAACCCTTTTACAAGCAGAAGTTAAATAATCACGTAGTTATTTTTTCTCCCGGTTCTTTGCATGTAAAAAAAAAAAAAATTAATGAATTTAAATAGTTTAAATAATTATTAATATTAATTAATTTAAAAATAACAAAATAGTTTGAATTGACATTTCAACACTTGACATTTGACGTTGACATATAATCAAACTGACAGCTCAATATATCTGACACCTAACGTCACCTTGACATCTTGAATTGGTTGACAGCTATAATTTAAATTCTTTGACAGTTGCAACCGATTAAATAATAATTTAAAAAATCAATTAATTATATTTAACCAACTAAGTTAAATTAAAATTTCGTTCCTGAAGTTACAATTTGTTACATAATAATAAACTTTAAATTCCTTGTATATTTCCCAATATCATTCGATTAATTAAAAATTTTAATATCCAACTTAAAGATACCTTTAATTTTTGAAAAGACACACAACAGTAAAAAAAAAATCAAACCACCATTCGTAAAGTAGAATAATTCCCCAAACCAGTAGAACTAACAATTTAAATTTTCAAAATCTATCCTAACCAAATTTCAAAACTCTCGTAAAACTAACAACAAATCTCCAGTAAGGGAGCGTAGAGCAAGGTGACTGGAAAGCCATTTTACCTGTATCCCGTAGCATAGACAAAAATATAACGGGACATTTGGTCCATTTTACCTGTAATGTTGAAGCACACACGTCTCCTCACGTAGTTTGTCACTTTTAAGCACTCTTAAATTTCATTCATTTCATTCATCTCATTCAAATCTCGAAAACCTCTGA
>NW_026902557.1:22500-27500 GCF_943734735.2 Anopheles gambiae | reverse complement strand
GTCCTTCCCAGGTTTCCCTAGTAAACCTTGTATGGTAAACATACCCAAGCGTGTCCGTAAGCACGTAACGATAGTCACGAACGAGCACATACCTAGGGAAAGTACTCTACGTACTAGGACTTCTGTCCAAGAATGGTGTCCGCGACGGTCGGGCACTGTGACGCAATTACCAAATCCTAGAATCGTACAAGCAGTGTGTACAAACATAAACATTAACGCGTTCGCTCGGGCTGCGCCGTCCGTGTTGAACACAAATGCGGGTGATTATATGAGTGGATGGACAAAAACATGCGTGGCGAAGACAATTTTCTGCACGATGTGCACATAGCTCATTTCGTCGTCCCGGGCGAATGGAAAAACACAAAAATCTCGAGTATCTTTCTAGGTTTCTGTTATAAAAGGGCAGGCCAAAAGGTGACCGGTTGAGATGAGCATTTTAAGCATGCAAGCACTTAATTGCAACTTTTCCTACAAAAACTAGGTACGTACACGTAGATTGTATCAACATGGACATCCATGATTGCGTACGCCCGGGCTGCGCCCTCCGTGTTGTACTTTCCCTGATTGGTACACAATTTTGGTGCAAGTGTACCAACATCGACATCTATGAACGCGTACGCTCGAGCTGCACCCTCCGTCTTGTACTTTCCCTGATCGGTACACAGTTTTGGTGCACGGCTATCCCGAAAGGCAACTTGTACCAACATCGACATCCATGAACGCGTACGTAGCGTACTTTCCCTGATCGGTACACAATGTTGGTGCACGGCATAGGAAATGGGCTTAAAATGGTCAAACTCAATCCATTTCCACTAAAGATAGTCAATAACAGCTGTGCCGATGAAGTAGGGCACGATGCAAGTCAATGTTATTTAATGAATTACATGTTCACCATACATTTCAGTACAAAATTGCTCGGTCAGACCTACAAAGTGCTATATCTCGAATACTAAACGTCGCAGATGGGTGTCGTAGAACAATTTTAAGTTCGTCTAACGATTCTACATCCGATTCTGGATAGTGGTTTTTCGACCACTTTTCAACATTTTGTGACACCCCGAACCTAGGGGCAGCTCCCTAGCTTTTTTCAAAAATGTGCACCGAACGGGCCAGAGAGCTCGAGTAGTCGAAAATTTTTTTTTTTGCTAAAACCCCTCAAAACGTGTCAGGAACGCACCCTAGATGATGAAAAGTGCAACCAGAATGTCAATCGACAACATGCCCGGGGGTACAAATTTGCTCTACGCGTCCCTAGGTAGGGTACTTTTTCATACAAACATCAAAGTGTACGGTGCACACAGTGCGCGGAACAAAAATTGCTCGGTCAGACCTAGGACGGGCCATATCTCGAATACTAAACGTCGCAGATGGGTGTCGTAGAACAATTTTAAGTTCGTCTAACGATTCTACATCCGATTCTGGATAGTGGTTTTTCGACCACTTTTCAACATTTTGTGACACCCCGAACCTAGGGGCAGCTCCCTAGCTTTTTTCAAAAATGTGCACCGAACGGGCCAGAGAGCTCGAGTAGTCGAAAATTTTTTTTTTTGCTAAAACCCCTCAAAACGTGTCAGGAACGCACCCTAGATGATGAAAAGTGCAACCAGAATGTCAATCGACAACATGCCCGGGGGTACAAATTTGCTCTACGCGTCCCTAGGTAGGGTACTTTTTCATACAAACATCAAAGTGTACGGTGCACAAAGTGCGCGGAACAAAAATTGCTCGGTCAGACCTAGGACGGGCCATATCTCGAATACTAAACGTCGCAGATGGGTGTCGTAGAACAATTTTAAGTTCGTCTAACGATTCTACATCCGATTCTGGATAGTGGTTTTTCGACCACTTTTCAACATTTTGTGACACCCCGAACCTAGGGGCAGCTCCCTAGCTTTTTTCAAAAATGTGCACCGAACGGGCCAGAGAGCTCGAGTAGTCGAAAATTTTTTTTTTTGCTAAAACCCCTCAAAACGTGTCAGGAACGCACCCTAGATGATGAAAAGTGCAACCAGAATGTCAATCGACAACATGCCCGGGGGTACAAATTTGCTCTACGCGTCCCTAGGTAGGGTACTTTTTCATACAAACATCAAAGTGTACGGTGCACAAAGTGCGCGGAACAAAAATTGCTCGGTCAGACCTAGGACGGGCCATATCTCGAATACTAAACGTCGCAGATGGGTGTCGTAGAACAATTTTAAGTTCGTCTAACGATTCTACATCCGATTCTGGATAGTGGTTTTTCGACCACTTTTCAACATTTTGTGACACCCCGAACCTAGGGGCAGCTCCCTAGCTTTTTTCAAAAATGTGCACCGAACGGGCCAGAGAGCTCGAGTAGTCGAAAATTTTTTTTTTGCTAAAACCCCTCAAAACGTGTCAGGAACGCACCCTAGATGATGAAAAGTGCAACCAGAACGTCAATCGACAACATGCCCGGGGGTACAAATTTGCTCTACGCGTCCCTAGGTAGGGTACTTTTTCATACAAACATCAAAGTGTACGGTGCACAAAGTGCGCGGAACAAAAATTGCTCGGTCAGACCTAGGACGGGCCATATCTCGAATACTAAACGTCGCAGATGGGTGTCGTAGAACAATTTTAAGTTCGTCTAACGATTCTACATCCGATTCTGGATAGTGGTTTTTCGACCACTTTTCAACATTTTGTGACACCCCGAACCTAGGGGCAGCTCCCTAGCTTTTTTCAAAAATGTGCACCGAACGGGCCAGAGAGCTCGAGTAGTCGAAAAATTTTTTTTTGCTAAAACCCCTAAAAACGTGTCAGGAACGCACCCTAGATGATGAAAAGTGCAACCAGAATGTCAATCGACAACATTCCCGGGGGTACAAATTTGCTCTACGCGTCCCTAGGTAGGGTACTTTTTCATACAAACATCAAAGTGTACGGTGCACACAGTGCGCGGAACAAAAATTGCTCGGTCAGACCTAGGACGGGCCATATCTCGAATACTAAACGTCGCAGATGGGTGTCGTAGAACAATTTTAAGTTCGTCTAACGATTCTACATCCGATTCTGGATAGTGGTTTTTCGACCACTTTTCAACATTTTGTGACACCCCGAACCTAGGGGCAGCTCCCTAGCTTTTTTCAAAAATGTGCACCGAACGGGCCAGAGAGCTCGAGTAGTCGAAAATTTTTTTTTTGCTAAAACCCCTCAAAACGTGTCAGGAACGCACCCTAGATGATGAAAAGTGCAACCAGAACGTCAATCGACAACATGCCCGGGGGTACAAATTTGCTCTACGCGTCCCTAGGTAGGGTACTTTTTCATACAAACATCAAAGTGTACGGTGCACAAAGTGCGCGGAACAAAAATTGCTCGGTCAGACCTAGGACGGGCCATATCTCGAATACTAAACGTCGCAGATGGGTGTCGTAGAACAATTTTAAGTTCGTCTAACGATTCTACATCCGATTCTGGATAGTGGTTTTTCGACCACTTTTCAACATTTTGTGACACCCCGAACCTAGGGGCAGCTCCCTAGCTTTTTTCAAAAATGTGCACCGAACGGGCCAGAGAGCTCGAGTAGTCGAAAAATTTTTTTTTGCTAAAACCCCTCAAAACGTGTCAGGAACGCACCCTAGATGATGAAAAGTGCAACCAGAATGTCAATCGACAACATTCCCGGGGGTACAAATTTGCTCTACGCGTCCCTAGGTAGGGTACTTTTTCATACAAACATCAAAGTGTACGGTGCACACAGTGCGCGGAACAAAAATTGCTCGGTCAGACCTAGGACGGGCCATATCTCGAATACTAAACGTCGCAGATGGGTGTCGTAGAACAATTTTAAGTTCGTCTAACGATTCTACATCCGATTCTGGATAGTGGTTTTTCGACCACTTTTCAACATTTTGTGACACCCCGAACCTAGGGGCAGCTCCCTAGCTTTTTTCAAAAATGTGCACCGAACGGGCCAGAGAGCTCGAGTAGTCGAAAATTTTTTTTTTGCTAAAACCCCTCAAAACGTGTCAGGAACGCACCCTAGATGATGAAAAGTGCAACCAGAACGTCAATCGACAACATGCCCGGGGGTACAAATTTGCTCTACGCGTCCCTAGGTAGGGTACTTTTTCATACAAACATCAAAGTGTACGGTGCACAAAGTGCGCGGAACAAAAATTGCTCGGTCAGACCTAGGACGGGCCATATCTCGAATACTAAACGTCGCAGATGGGTGTCGTAGAACAATTTTAAGTTCGTCTAACGATTCTACATCCGATTCTGGATAGTGGTTTTTCGACCACTTTTCAACATTTTGTGACGCCCCGAACCTAGGGGCAGCTCCCTAGCTTTTTTCAAAAATGTGCACCGAACGGGCCAGAGAGCTCGAGTAGGCGAAAAATTTTTTTTTCCTAAAACCCCTCAAAACGTGTCAGGAACGCACCCTAGATGATGAAAAGTGCAACCAGAACGTCAAACGACAACTTTGTTGGGGGTACCCTTTTTACTCTACGGGCCACTAGCTTAGGCGCGCCAACAGCGCTTTCCTCTCGGGTTCCCATTTTTTGCCCTCCTGGGATTATGATCATTTACTCATTGCCTACTATAGGGAAGGTACCTTGCTCCGAGGTCAAAAATGAAGATTTCACCAAATCGTAGTTTTAACCTCTATTTAGTCGTAGGAGCATGGTTTGCAGTGTCCGTGGGTCATATAAGCCCCCGTTTGGGTCATACGTCCCCTCCCCGATGAAAATCGTCATATGACTATAGGCAGAACTTATGAAGCAAAAGTGGTGTCTGGTGAGTTCTGCCGATGATCTTAACCTATGATTTTGAGTTTCCACTCTTTCAAAACGTTTCCTGGAGCAGTACATCACGGGTCTACGGACCCAAAGACTTCGTTGCGATGGTTTCAAGCATAAAAGTTGTAACAGTTAAGGGTTTTTAATACGCGTATATTATATCATTGCTTGAAACTAAGCTTCGTTGTCTTTAAACTCTGCAAGACCAATCGAACTTCTTAGGGAAACTCG
>NW_026902557.1:7500-12500 GCF_943734735.2 Anopheles gambiae | reverse complement strand
GAGTTCAGATTTCTGGGACTTAGCGTATTTTTCAAACCTGATAATGAAAATTGAAGTACAAATGGGGCATAAGCTAGGCGTTGCCCAGTAACTTTTTTCGCCACATGGAGGAAGTAGTCGAGCTCCAATTTCTGGGACGTAGCGTATTTTTCAATCATAATAAACCAAATCAAACATAAAAATCATGAAACTTACACCACGTCCCTAGGTTGTGCACAAAACGTAACGATAAAGTGCCGGCGAGGTTAGAGGTGCACCAAAATTGTGTACCGATTAGGAAAAGTACTCTATGTTGCTATGACTTGGGTAAAAAGTGTTGATTAACTGCTGGTTACGATAGACAGTTGCTTATCGTACACATCGCAAACGAACACCCCTTAGTGAGCAGTAGCAGAAGTCGATGGAACAAAGCGAATGCATTACAAACTGATCAAGTAAAATAAGGAACGCTACGTACTAGGACTTCTTTCCAAGAATGGTGTCCGCGACGGGAGGGCAAGCGTCCTTCCCAGGTTTCCCTAGTAAACCTTGTATGGTAAACATACCCAAGCGTGTCCGTAAGCACGTAACGATAGTCACGAACGAGCACATACCTAGGGAAAGTACTCTACGTACTAGGACTTCTGTCCAAGAATGGTGTCCGCGACGGTCGGGCACTGTGACGCAATTACCAAATCCTAGAATCGTACAAGCAGTGTGTACAAACATAAACATTAACGCGTTCGCTCGGGCTGCGCCGTCCGTGTTGAACACAAATGCGGGTGATTATATGAGTGGATGGACAAAAACATGCGTGGCGAAGACAATTTTCTGCACGATGTGCACATAGCTCATTTCGTCGTCCCGGGCGAATGGAAAAACACAAAAATCTCGAGTATCTTTCTAGGTTTCTGTTATAAAAGGGCAGGCCAAAAGGTGACCGGTTGAGATGAGCATTTTAAGCATGCAAGCACTTAATTGCAACTTTTCCTACAAAAACTAGGTACGTACACGTAGATTGTATCAACATGGACATCCATGATTGCGTACGCCCGGGCTGCGCCCTCCGTGTTGTACTTTCCCTGATTGGTACACAATTTTGGTGCAAGTGTACCAACATCGACATCTATGAACGCGTACGCTCGAGCTGCACCCTCCGTCTTGTACTTTCCCTGATCGGTACACAGTTTTGGTGCACGGCTATCCCGAAAGGCAACTTGTACCAACATCGACATCCATGAACGCGTACGTAGCGTACTTTCCCTGATCGGTACACAATGTTGGTGCACGGCATAGGAAATGGGCTTAAAATGGTCAAACTCAATCCATTTCCACTAAAGATAGTCAATAACAGCTGTGCCGATGAAGTAGGGCACGATGCAAGTCAATGTTATTTAATGAATTACATGTTCACCATACATTTCAGTACAAAATTGCTCGGTCAGACCTACAAAGTGCTATATCTCGAATACTAAACGTCGCAGATGGGTGTCGTAGAACAATTTTAAGTTCGTCTAACGATTCTACATCCGATTCTGGATAGTGGTTTTTCGACCACTTTTCAACATTTTGTGACACCCCGAACCTAGGGGCAGCTCCCTAGCTTTTTTCAAAAATGTGCACCGAACGGGCCAGAGAGCTCGAGTAGTCGAAAATTTTTTTTTTTGCTAAAACCCCTCAAAACGTGTCAGGAACGCACCCTAGATGATGAAAAGTGCAACCAGAATGTCAATCGACAACATGCCCGGGGGTACAAATTTGCTCTACGCGTCCCTAGGTAGGGTACTTTTTCATACAAACATCAAAGTGTACGGTGCACACAGTGCGCGGAACAAAAATTGCTCGGTCAGACCTAGGACGGGCCATATCTCGAATACTAAACGTCGCAGATGGGTGTCGTAGAACAATTTTAAGTTCGTCTAACGATTCTACATCCGATTCTGGATAGTGGTTTTTCGACCACTTTTCAACATTTTGTGACACCCCGAACCTAGGGGCAGCTCCCTAGCTTTTTTCAAAAATGTGCACCGAACGGGCCAGAGAGCTCGAGTAGTCGAAAATTTTTTTTTTGCTAAAACCCCTCAAAACGTGTCAGGAACGCACCCTAGATGATGAAAAGTGCAACCAGAATGTCAATCGACAACATGCCCGGGGGTACAAATTTGCTCTACGCGTCCCTAGGTAGGGTACTTTTTCATACAAACATCAAAGTGTACGGTGCACAAAGTGCGCGGAACAAAAATTGCTCGGTCAGACCTAGGACGGGCCATATCTCGAATACTAAACGTCGCAGATGGGTGTCGTAGAACAATTTTAAGTTCGTCTAACGATTCTACATCCGATTCTGGATAGTGGTTTTTCGACCACTTTTCAACATTTTGTGACACCCCGAACCTAGGGGCAGCTCCCTAGCTTTTTTCAAAAATGTGCACCGAACGGGCCAGAGAGCTCGAGTAGTCGAAAATTTTTTTTTTTGCTAAAACCCCTCAAAACGTGTCAGGAACGCACCCTAGATGATGAAAAGTGCAACCAGAATGTCAATCGACAACATGCCCGGGGGTACAAATTTGCTCTACGCGTCCCTAGGTAGGGTACTTTTTCATACAAACATCAAAGTGTACGGTGCACAAAGTGCGCGGAACAAAAATTGCTCGGTCAGACCTAGGACGGGCCATATCTCGAATACTAAACGTCGCAGATGGGTGTCGTAGAACAATTTTAAGTTCGTCTAACGATTCTACATCCGATTCTGGATAGTGGTTTTTCGACCACTTTTCAACATTTTGTGACACCCCGAACCTAGGGGCAGCTCCCTAGCTTTTTTCAAAAATGTGCACCGAACGGGCCAGAGAGCTCGAGTAGTCGAAAATTTTTTTTTTGCTAAAACCCCTCAAAACGTGTCAGGAACGCACCCTAGATGATGAAAAGTGCAACCAGAACGTCAATCGACAACATGCCCGGGGGTACAAATTTGCTCTACGCGTCCCTAGGTAGGGTACTTTTTCATACAAACATCAAAGTGTACGGTGCACAAAGTGCGCGGAACAAAAATTGCTCGGTCAGACCTAGGACGGGCCATATCTCGAATACTAAACGTCGCAGATGGGTGTCGTAGAACAATTTTAAGTTCGTCTAACGATTCTACATCCGATTCTGGATAGTGGTTTTTCGACCACTTTTCAACATTTTGTGACACCCCGAACCTAGGGGCAGCTCCCTAGCTTTTTTCAAAAATGTGCACCGAACGGGCCAGAGAGCTCGAGTAGTCGAAAAATTTTTTTTTGCTAAAACCCCTAAAAACGTGTCAGGAACGCACCCTAGATGATGAAAAGTGCAACCAGAATGTCAATCGACAACATTCCCGGGGGTACAAATTTGCTCTACGCGTCCCTAGGTAGGGTACTTTTTCATACAAACATCAAAGTGTACGGTGCACACAGTGCGCGGAACAAAAATTGCTCGGTCAGACCTAGGACGGGCCATATCTCGAATACTAAACGTCGCAGATGGGTGTCGTAGAACAATTTTAAGTTCGTCTAACGATTCTACATCCGATTCTGGATAGTGGTTTTTCGACCACTTTTCAACATTTTGTGACACCCCGAACCTAGGGGCAGCTCCCTAGCTTTTTTCAAAAATGTGCACCGAACGGGCCAGAGAGCTCGAGTAGTCGAAAATTTTTTTTTTGCTAAAACCCCTCAAAACGTGTCAGGAACGCACCCTAGATGATGAAAAGTGCAACCAGAACGTCAATCGACAACATGCCCGGGGGTACAAATTTGCTCTACGCGTCCCTAGGTAGGGTACTTTTTCATACAAACATCAAAGTGTACGGTGCACAAAGTGCGCGGAACAAAAATTGCTCGGTCAGACCTAGGACGGGCCATATCTCGAATACTAAACGTCGCAGATGGGTGTCGTAGAACAATTTTAAGTTCGTCTAACGATTCTACATCCGATTCTGGATAGTGGTTTTTCGACCACTTTTCAACATTTTGTGACACCCCGAACCTAGGGGCAGCTCCCTAGCTTTTTTCAAAAATGTGCACCGAACGGGCCAGAGAGCTCGAGTAGTCGAAAAATTTTTTTTTGCTAAAACCCCTCAAAACGTGTCAGGAACGCACCCTAGATGATGAAAAGTGCAACCAGAATGTCAATCGACAACATTCCCGGGGGTACAAATTTGCTCTACGCGTCCCTAGGTAGGGTACTTTTTCATACAAACATCAAAGTGTACGGTGCACACAGTGCGCGGAACAAAAATTGCTCGGTCAGACCTAGGACGGGCCATATCTCGAATACTAAACGTCGCAGATGGGTGTCGTAGAACAATTTTAAGTTCGTCTAACGATTCTACATCCGATTCTGGATAGTGGTTTTTCGACCACTTTTCAACATTTTGTGACACCCCGAACCTAGGGGCAGCTCCCTAGCTTTTTTCAAAAATGTGCACCGAACGGGCCAGAGAGCTCGAGTAGTCGAAAATTTTTTTTTTGCTAAAACCCCTCAAAACGTGTCAGGAACGCACCCTAGATGATGAAAAGTGCAACCAGAACGTCAATCGACAACATGCCCGGGGGTACAAATTTGCTCTACGCGTCCCTAGGTAGGGTACTTTTTCATACAAACATCAAAGTGTACGGTGCACAAAGTGCGCGGAACAAAAATTGCTCGGTCAGACCTAGGACGGGCCATATCTCGAATACTAAACGTCGCAGATGGGTGTCGTAGAACAATTTTAAGTTCGTCTAACGATTCTACATCCGATTCTGGATAGTGGTTTTTCGACCACTTTTCAACATTTTGTGACGCCCCGAACCTAGGGGCAGCTCCCTAGCTTTTTTCAAAAATGTGCACCGAACGGGCCAGAGAGCTCGAGTAGGCGAAAAATTTTTTTTTCCTAAAACCCCTCAAAACGTGTCAGGAACGCACCCTAGATGATGAAAAGTGCAACCAGAACGTCAAACGACAACTTTGTTGGGGGTACCCTTTTTACTCTACGGGCCACTAGCTTAGGCGCG
>NW_026902556.1:25000-31013 GCF_943734735.2 Anopheles gambiae | reverse complement strand
GACACCCCGAACCTAGGGGCAGCTCCCTAGCTTTTTTCAAAAATGTGCACCGAACGGGCCAGAGAGCTCGAGTAGTCGAAAATTTTTTTTTTTGCTAAAACCCCTCAAAACGTGTCAGGAACGCACCCTAGATGATGAAAAGTGCAACCAGAATGTCAATCGACAACATGCCCGGGGGTACAAATTTGCTATACGCGTCCCTAGGTAGGGTACTTTTTCATACAAACATCAACGTGTACGGTGCACAAAGTGCGCGGAACAAAAAATTGCTCGGTCAGACCTAGGACGGGCCATAACTCGAATACTAAACGTCGCAGATGGGTGTCGTAGAACAATTTTAAGTTCGTCTAATGATTCTACATCCGATTCTGGATAGTGGTTTTTCGACCACTTTTCAACATTTTGTGACACCCCGAACCTAGGGGCAGCTCCCTAGCTTTTTTCAAAAATGTGCACCGAACGGGCCAGAGAGCTCGAGTAGTCGAAAATTTTTTTTTTGCTAAAAACCCTCAAAACGTGTCAGGAACGCACCCTAGATGATGAAAAGTGCAACCAGAATGTCAATCGACAACATGCCCGGGGGTACAAAATTTGCTCTACGCGTCCCTAGGTAGGGTACTTTTTCATACAAACATCAAAGTGTACGGTGCACAAAGTGCGCGGAACAAAAATTGCTCGGTCAGACCTGGTACGGGCCATAACTCGAATACTAAACGTCGCAGATGGGTGTCGTAGAACAATTTTAAGTTCGTCTAACGATTCTACATCCGATTCTGGATAGTGGTTTTTCGACCACTTTTCAACATTTTGTGACACCCCGAACCTAGGGGCAGCTCCCTAGCTTTTTTCAAAAATGTGCACCGAACGGGCCAGAGAGCTCGAGTAGTCGAAAATTTTTTTTTTTTGCTAAAACCCCTCAAAACGTGTCAGGAACGCACCCTAGATGATGAAAAGTGCAACCAGAATGTCAATCGACAACATGCCCGGGGGTACAAATTTGCTCTACGCGTCCCTAGGTAGGGTACTTTTTCATACAAACATCAAAGTGTACGGTGCACAAAGTGCGCGGAACAAAAATTGCTCGGTCAGACCTAGGACGGGCCATATCTCGAATACTAAACGTCGCAGATGGGTGTCGTAGAACAATTTTAAATTCGTCTAATGATTCTACATCCGATTCTGGATAGTGGTTTTTCGACCACTTTTCAACATTTTGTGACACCCCGAACCTAGGGGCAGCTCCCTAGCTTTTTCAAAAATGTGCACCGAACGGGCCAGAGAGCTCGAGTAGTCGAAATTTTTTTTTTTTTGCTAAAACCCCTCAAAACGTGTCAGGAACGCACCCTAGATGATGAAAAGTGCAACCAGAATGTCAATCGACAACATGCCCGGGGGTAAAAATTTGCTCTACGCGTCCCTAGGTAGGGTACTTTTTCATACAAACATCAAAGTGTACGGTGCACAAAGTGCGCGGAACAAAAATTGCTCGGTCAGACCTAGGACGGGCCATATCTCGAATACTAAACGTCGCAGATGGGTGTCGTAGAACAATTTTAAGTTCGTCTAACGATTCTACATCCGATTCTGGATAGTGGTTTTTCGACCACTTTTCAACATTTTGTGACACCCCGAACCTAGGGGCAGCTCCCTAGCTTTTTTCAAAAATGTGCACCGAACGGGGCCAGAGAGCTCGAGTAGTCGAAAAAATTTTTTTGCTAAAACCCCTCAAAACGTGTCAGGGAACGCACCCTAGATGATGAAAAGTGCAACCAGAATGTCAATCGACAACATGCCCGGGGGTACAAATTTGCTCTACGCGTCCCTAGGTAGGGTACTTTTTCATACAAACATCAAAGTGTACGGTGCACAAAGTGCGCGGAACAAAAATTGCTCGGTCAGACCTGGTACGGGCCATAACTCGAATACTAAACGTCGCAGATGGGTGTCGTAGAACAATTTTAAGTTCGTCTAACGATTCTACATCCGATTCTGGATAGTGGTTTTTCGACCACTTTTCAACATTTTGTGACACCCCGAACCTAGGGGCAGCTCCCTAGCTTTTTTCAAAAATGTGCACCGAACGGGCCAGAGAGCTCGAGTAGTCGAAAATTTTTTTTTTGCTAAAACCCCTCAAAACGTGTCAGGAACGCACCCTAGATGATGAAAAGTGCAACCAGAATGTCAATCGACAACATGCCCGGGGGTACAAATTTGCTCTACGCGTCCCTAGGTAGGGTACTTTTTCATACAAACATCAAAAGTGTACGGTGCACAAAGTGCGCGGAACAAAAATTGCTCGGTCCAGACCTGGTACGGGCCATAACTCGAATACTAAACGTCGCAGATGGGTGTCGTAGAACAATTTTAAATTCGTCTAATGATTCTACATCCGATTCTGGATAGTGGTTTTTTCGACCACTTTTCAACATTTTGTGACACCCCGAACCTAGGGGCAGCTCCCTAGCTTTTTTCAAAAATGTGCACCGAACGGGCCAGAGAGCTCGAGTAGTCGAAAATTTTTTTTTTTGCTAAAACCCCTCAAAACGTGTCAGGAACGCACCCTAGATGATGACAAGTGCAACCAGAATGTCAATCGACAACATGCCCGGGGGTACAAATTTGCTCTACGCGTCCCTAGGTAGGGTACTTTTTCATACAAACATCAAAGTGTACGGTGCACAAAGTGCGCGGAACAAAAATTGCTCGGTCAGACCTGGTACGGGCCATAACTCGAATACTAAACGTCGCAGATGGGTGTCGTAGAACAATTTTAAGTTCGTCTAACGATTCTACATCCGATTCTGGATAGTGGTTTTTCGACCACTTTTCAACATTTTGTGACACCCCGAACCTAGGGGCAGCTCCCTAGCTTTTTTCAAAAATGTGCACCGAACGGGCCAGAGAGCTCGAGTAGTCGAAAATTTTTTTTTTTGCTAAAACCCCTCAAAACGTGTCAGGAACGCACCCTAGATGATGAAAAGTGCAACCAGAATGTCAATCGACAACATGCCCGGGGGTACAAATTTGCTCTACGCGTCCCTAGGTAGGGTACTTTTTCATACAAACATCAAAGTGTACGGTGCACAAAGTGCGCGGAACAAAAATTGCTCGGTCAGACCTAGGACGGGCCATAACTCGAATACTAAACGTCGCAGATGGGTGTCGTAGAACAATTTTAAGTTCGTCTAATGATTCTACATCCGATTCTGGATAGTGGTTTTTCGACCACTTTTCAACATTTTGTGACACCCCGAACCTAGGGGCAGCTCCCTAGCTTTTTTCAAAAATGTGCACCGAACGGGCCAGAGAGCTCGAGTAGTCGAAAATTTTTTTTTTGCTAAAACCCCTCAAAACGTGTCAGGAACGCACCCTAGATGATGAAAAGTGCAACCAGAATGTCAATCGACAACATGCCCGGGGGTACAAATTTGCTCTACGCGTCCCTAGGTAGGGTACTTTTTCATACAAACATCAAAGTGTACGGTGCACAAAGTGCGCGGAACAAAAATTGCTCGGTCAGACCTACAAAGTGTTATATATCTCGAATACTAAACGTCGCAGATGGGTGTCGTAGAACAATTTTAAGTTCGTCTAATGATTCTACATCCGATTCTGGATAGTGGTTTTTCGACCACTTTTCAACATTTTGTGACACCCCGAACCTAGGGGCAGCTCCCTAGCTTTTTTCAAAAATGTGCACCGAACGGGCCAGAGAGCTCGAGTAGTCGAAAAAAATTTTTTTGCTAAAACCCCTCAAAACGTGTCAGGAACGCACCCTAGATGATGAAAAGTGCAACCAGAATGTCAATCGACAACATGCCCGGGGGTACAAATTTGCTCTACGCGTCCCTAGGTAGGGTACTTTTTCATACAAACATCAAGTGTACGGTGCACAAAGTGCGCGGAACAAAAATTGCTCGGTCAGACCTACAAAGTGTTATATATCTCGAATACTAAACGTCGCAGATGGGTGTCGTAGAACAATTTTAAGTTCGTCTAATGATTCTACATCCGATTCTGGATAGTGGTTTTTCGACCACTTTTCAACATTTTGTGACACCCCGAACCTAGGGGCAGCTCCCTAGCTTTTTTCAAAAATGTGCACCGAACGGGCCAGAGAGCTCGAGTAGTCGAAAATTTTTTTTTTGCTAAACCCCTCAAAACGTGTCAGGAACGCACCCTAGATGATGAAAAGTGCAACCAGAATGTCAATCGACAACATGCCCGGGGGGTACAAATTTGCTCTACGCGTCCCTAGGTAGGGTACTTTTTCATACAAACATCAAAGTGTACGGTGCACAAAGTGCGCGGAACAAAAAATTGCTCGGTCAGACCTGGTACGGGCCATAACTCGAATACTAAACGTCGCAGATGGGTGTCGTAGAACAATTTTAAGTTCGTCTAACGATTCTACATCCGATTCTGGATAGTGGTTTTTCGACCACTTTTCAACATTTTGTGACACCCCGAACCTAGGGGCAGCTCCCTAGCTTTTTTCAAAATGTGCACCGAACGGGCCAGAGAGCTCGAGTAGTCGAAAATTTTTTTTTTTTGCTAAAACCCCTCAAAACGTGTCAGGAACGCACCCTAGATGATGAAAAGTGCAACCAGAATGTCAATCGACAACATGCCCGGGGGTACAAATTTGCTATACGCGTCCCTAGGTAGGGTACTTTTTCATACAAACATCAACGTGTACGGTGCACAAAGTGCGCGGAACAAAAATTGCTCGGTCAGACCTAGGACGGGCCATAACTCGAATACTAAACGTCGCAGATGGGTGTCGTAGAACAATTTTAAGTTCGTCTAATGATTCTACATCCGATTCTGGATAGTGGTTTTTCGACCACTTTTCTACATTTTGTGACACCCCGAACCTAGGGGCAGCTCCCTAGCTTTTTCAAAAATGTGCACCGAACGGGCCAGAGAGCTCGAGTAGTCGAAAATTTTTTTTTTTTGCTAAAACCCCTCAAAACGTGTCAGGAACGCACCCTAGATGATGAAAAGTGCAACCAGAATGTCAATCGACAACATGCCCGGGGGTACAAATTTGCTCTACGCGTCCCTAGGTAGGGTACTTTTTCATACAAAACATCAACGTGTACGGTGCACAAAGTGCGCGGAACAAAAATTGCTCGGTCAGACCTACAAAGTGTATATATCTCGAATACTAAACGTCGCAGATGGGTGTCGTAGAACAATTTTAAATTCGTCTAACGATTCTACATCCGATTCTGGATAGTGGTTTTTCGACCACTTTTCAACATTTTGTGACCACCCCGAACCTAGGGGCAGCTCCCTAGCTTTTTTCAAAAAATGTGCACCGAACGGGCCAGAGAGCTCAAGTAATCGAAAATTTTTTTTTTTGCTAAAACCCCTCAAAACGTGTAGAAAACTGATTTTAGATGATAAAAAGTGCAACCAGAACGTCAAACGACAACTTTGTTGGGGGTACCCTTTTTACTCTACGGGCCACTAGCTTAGGCGCGCCAACAGCGCTTTCCTCTCGGGTTCCCATTTTTTGCCCTCCTGGGATTATGATCATTTACTCATTGCCTACTATAGGGAAGGTACCTTGCTTCGAGGTCAAAAATGAAGATTTCACCAAATCGTAGTTTTAACCTCTATTTAGTCGTAGGAGCATGGTTTGCAGTGTCCGTGGGTCATATAAGCCCCCGTTTGGGTCATACGTCCCCTCCCCGATGAAAATCGTCATTATGACTATAGGCCGAACTTATGAAGCAAAAGTGGTGTCTGGTGGGTTCTGCCGATGATCTTAACCTATGATTTTGAGTTTCCACCCTTTCAAAACGTTTCCTGGAGCAGTACATCACGGGTCTACGGACCCAAAGACTTCGTTGCGATGGTTTCAAGCATAAAAGTTGTAACAGCTAAGGGTTTTTAATACGCGTATATTAAATCATTGCTTGAAACTAAGCTTCGTTGTCTTTAAACTCTGCAAGACCAATCGAACTTCTTAGGGAAACTCGAAGGATTCACGCTAAGCCGGTGG
>NW_026902556.1:0-10000 GCF_943734735.2 Anopheles gambiae | reverse complement strand
TACACTAAAATAGTGCAACTCAGGCACATTTTGGGCACTTTTTTCGAATTTCTTCTTTTGCACCACGTCACACAAACACACGGTGAGCATTCGCAATAGACAGGGATAACTGGCTTGTGGCCGCCAAGCGTTCATAGCGACGTGGCTTTTTGATCCTTCGATGTCGGCTCTTCCTATCATTGTGAAGCAAAATTCACCAAGCGTAGGATTGTTCACCCTTTCAAGGGAACGTGAGCTGGGTTTAGACCGTCGTGAGACAGGTTAGTTTTACCCTACTGGTGTGTGCTTATAGTCGCTATCTTAACGGAATTCCTGTGCAGTACGAGAGGAACCACAGGTACGGACCACTGGCTCAATACTAGTCCGACCGGACTTTGGTATGACGCTACGTCCGCTGGATTATGCCTGAACGCCTCTAAGGTCGTAGCCAATCCGAGCTGATAGCGCTTCTCAAACCCATTAGGTGTTCGGAAGCTAGCGGGCCTAACAACCCTCTGAGATCCGTTGGAGTCTGCGTCTGCAGCCCGGCGTCTCATCCCGCTATACCTAGGCCGCAACGAGTGGAGTTCGCTGCACGTGTTAGTACCGTAACTGGGAACGCCGTTGGCTTGAGCTCTGCCCAACGTGGATATACCTAGTTTCGACACCTATCAACCGCCCGCAAACGACGGGACTTCAGGCTGGGAGCTGCGAGTTGTAGAGATGCGTTCGCATCGATCCTCTCAGGCGACCCATGCTTGGTGGTTTGTCCGTGTGCCCCTTCCTCGATGTGCGCAAGCTCGTCTTGGTCTGGGGACCACGTCGACACAGGGGATACTTTTGTGAGAGCAAGAGTGTACTTAGTTGAGTGTAGCAAGGGATCGCGTGCCCCTTCCTCGATGGCGCAACGAACCATCTTGGTCTGGGGACCGTGGTGCCGTGCTCTGGTGAAGCTTGGTGCGTGCTCTTTCCTTGTCAGACGAGTGACTTGACTTGGTCTGGAGACCGTTCCTTTACACTAGTGGACAAGAGCTGGCTACTTCCGTGTCAGACGAGTGACTTGACACGGTATGGAGCGGAACACGTAACACTAGTGAGCTTGTCGGCGTGCCTCGTTCTCGACTTGATTGTCTTGATGTGAGAAACGTGCCGACCAAACCAGTAAGCTTACACACCTGCTCGTTACAAGTTGTATAAGTTAATCCGTTTGGGCCGGTTGCCTTGCACATGATGGTGTTGTTGACCATGTTCGGTTAACACGTCGTGTGTCGAGGTGGCCGGCCTTGGTAGTAGGATGTCTTGTGCATGTGACGTGTTGACCTGGTTTGGTCGATGTGTCGTCGTGTACGAGATGACCTACTTACCCGTCAGTTGTCCAAGTTGTATCATGTGTTGACTTAGTTGACGTGTCATGTGCATGGATGATTGGCGTACGGGTCATGTATGGTGCACTTGCTTCAGTTGAAGGGATGTACTAGTACAGTTATATTAATTGTTTATTTCCCGATCTGGTCTTTTGGCTGGATCGCGAAAAAAACGCTAAGTCCCAAATCTTGAACTCGAGAGGAGAGCGCTGATGACAACCTTTTGGACTGGAGCTCCCTAGAATTCGGCTTTTTCCTTCTCTAAAGGGATGCACTGTTGTATGAATTGTTTATTCACGATCTGGTCGTTGGATTGGATCGTGAAAAAAAAACGCTAAGTCCCAGATCCTGAACTCGACAGGAAAGCGCTGATGGCAAACATTTTGACTGGAAGTCCCTAGAAAACGGCTTTTTCCTTATTGGCATTATGTGGCACGTTTATTGTGGCTAGAACATTAATTATCCCCCAAATGGCACCAACGCTTGGCGAAAGTCTCGAAATACTCCTATCCCGACGCACCAGCAACCGCAACACGATGCAAAATAAATTGCACGAGCTGCTGATACTTGTACCATGCACGGTACACGGTACCAAATTATACCCCTGAAAGTGTGCAATTTGGTGCTATAGTAGGAAATTTGGTTGGGCAAGCCTAGCTACGCGTGTCGCTACGCGTGTTGCATGGTGGTCGATCAGAGGTATGCAAAAGCACCTATCTAGGGGAATTACTTTACGTTCTAGTAGCAAGTTCGATTTTTCGGTCCAGCACGGCAGTAATCCTGCATGCATACACTCCATGTACCAAAAATGTATCAACCTAGGCGTTGCTCAGTAGCTTTTGGCGGCACATGTAAAAAGTATTCGAGTTCAGATTCTTGGAACTTTGCGTATTGTTCAAAACTAATAACGAAAACTAAATTATAAATGGGTAAAAGGCTAGGCGTTTCTCAGTAGCTTTTTTGCGCCACGTGGCAAAAGTATTCGAGTTCAGATTTCTGGGACTTAGCGTATTTTTCAAAATTGATTATGCAAATTGAAGTACAAATGGGGCATTAGCTAGGCGTTGCCCAGTAGCTTTTGGCGCCACATGGAGGAAGTAGTCGAGTTCAAATTTCTGGGACGTAGCGTAGTTTTCAATCATAATAAACCGAATCAAACATAAAAATCATGAAACTTACACCACGTCCCTAGGTTATGCACAAAACGTAACGATAAAGTGCCGGCCAGGTTAGAGGTGCACCAAAATTGTGTACCGATTAGGAAAAGTACTCTATGTTCCTATGACTTGGGTGAAAAGTGTTGATTAACTGCTGGTTAGGATAGACAGTTGCTTATCGTACACATCGCAAACGAACACCCCTTAGTGAGCAGTAGCAGAAGTCGATTGAACAAAGCGAATGCATTACAAACTGATCAAGTAAAATAAGGAACGCTACGTACTAGGACTTCTTTCCAAGAATGGTGTCCGCGACGGGAGGGCAAGCGTCCTTCCCAGGTTTCCCTAGTAAACCTTGTATGGTAAACATACCCAAGCGTGTCCGTAAGCACGCAACGATAGTCACGAACGAGCACATACCTAGGGAAAGTACTCTACGTACTAGGACTTCTGTCCAAGAATGGTGTCCGCGACGGTCGGGCACTGTGACGCAATTACCAAATCCTAGAATCGTACAAGCAGTGTGTACAAACATAAACATTAACGCGTTCGCTCGGGCTGCGCCGTCCGTGTTGAACACAAATGTGGGTGATTATATGAGTGGATAGACAAAAACATGCGTGGCGAAGACAGTTTTCTGCACGATGTGCACATAGCTCATTTCGTCGTCCCGGGCGAATGGAAAAACACAAAAATATCGAGTATCTTTCTAGGTTTCTGTTATAAAAGGACAGGCCAAAAGGTGACCGGTTGAGATAAGCATTTTAAGCATACAAGCACTTTATTGCAACTTTTGATACAAAAACTAGGTACGTACACGTAGATTGTATCAACATGGACATCCATGATCGGGTACGCCCGGGCTGCGCCCTCCATGTTGTACTTTCCCTGATTGGTACACAATTTTGGTGCAAGTGTACCAACATGGACATCTATGAACGCGTACGCTCGAGATGCACCCTTCGTCTTGTACTTTCCCTGATCGGTACACAGTTTTGGTGCACGGCTATCCCGACCGGCAACTTGTACCTTTATCGACATCCATGAACACAAAGTGCGCGGAACAAAAATTGCTCGGTCAGACCTACAAAGTGCTATATCTCGAATACTAAACGTCGCAGATGGGTGTCGTAGAACAATTTTAAATTCGTCTAATGATTCTACATCCGATTCTGGATAGTGGTTTTTCGACCACTTTTCAACATTTTGTGACACCCCGAACCTAGGGGCAGCTCCCTAGCTTTTTTCAAAAATGTGCACCGAACGGGCCAGAGAGCTCGAGTAGTCGAAAAAAATTTTTTTGCTAAAACCCCTCAAAACGTGTCAGGAACGCACCCTAGATGATGAAAAGTGCAACCAGAATGTCAATCGACAACATGCCCGGGGGTACAAATTTGCTCTACGCGTCCCTAGGTAGGGTACTTTTTCATACAAACATCAAAGTGTACGGTGCACAAAGTGCGCGGAACAAAACTTGCTCGGTCAGACCTAGGACGGGCCATATCTCGAATACTAAACGTCGCAGATGGGTGTCGTAGAACAATTTTAAGTTCGTCTAACGATTCTACATCCGATTCTGGATAGTGGTTTTTCGACCACTTTTCAACATTTTGTGACACCCCGAACCTAGGGGCAGCTCCCTAGCTTTTTTCAAAAATGTGCACCGAACGGGCCAGAGAGCTCGAGTAGTCGAAAATTTTTTTTTTTGCTAAAACCCCTCAAAACGTGTCAGGAACGCACCCTAGATGATGAAAAGTGCAACCAGAATGTCAATCGACAACATGCCCGGGGGTACAAATTTGCTATACGCGTCCCTAGGTAGGGTACTTTTTCATACAAACATCAACGTGTACGGTGCACAAAGTGCGCGGAACAAAAATTGCTCGGTCAGACCTGGTACGGGCCATAACTCGAATACTAAACGTCGCAGATGGGTGTCGTAGAACAATTTTAAGTTCGTCTAATGATTCTACATCCGATTCTGGATAGTGGTTTTTCGACCACTTTTCAACATTTTGTGACACCCCGAACCTAGGGGCAGCTCCCTAGCTTTTTTCAAAAATGTGCACCGAACGGGCCAGAGAGCTCGAGTAGTCGAAAATTTTTTTTTTTGCTAAAACCCCTCAAAACGTGTCAGGAACGCACCCTAGATGATGAAAAGTGCAACCAGAATGTCAATCGACAACATGCCCGGGGGTACAAATTTGCTCTACGCGTCCCTAGGTAGGGTACTTTTTCATACAAACATCAACGTGTACGGTGCACAAAGTGCGCGGAACAAAAATTGCTCGGTCAGACCTGGTACGGGCCATAACTCGAATACTAAACGTCGCAGATGGGTGTCGTAGAACAATTTTAAGTTCGTCTAATGATTCTACATCCGATTCTGGATAGTGGTTTTTCGACCACTTTTCAACATTTTGTGACACCCCGAACCTAGGGGCAGCTCCCTAGCTTTTTTCAAAAATGTGCACCGAACGGGCCAGAGAGCTCGAGTAGTCGAAAATTTTTTTTTTTGCTAAAACCCCTCAAAACGTGTCAGGAACGCACCCTAGATGATGAAAAGTGCAACCAGAATGTCAATCGACAACATGCCCGG
Source organism: Anopheles gambiae (assembly GCF_943734735.2). Classification (NCBI taxonomy): domain Eukaryota; kingdom Metazoa; phylum Arthropoda; class Insecta; order Diptera; family Culicidae; genus Anopheles; species Anopheles gambiae. Next base: position 4,901 of record NW_026902556.1, on the reverse strand, counting down.
GGGTACAAATTTGCTCTACGCGTCCCTAGGTAGGGTACTTTTTCATACAAACATCAACGTGTACGGTGCACAAAGTGCGCGGAACAAAAATTGCTCGGTCAGACCTGGTACGGGCCATAACTCGAATACTAAACGTCGCAGATGGGTGTCGTAGAACAATTTTAAGTTCGTCTAATGATTCTACATCCGATTCTGGATAGTGGTTTTTCGACCACTTTTCAACATTTTGTGACACCCCGAACCTAGGGGCAGCTCCCTAGCTTTTTTCAAAAATGTGCACCGAACGGGCCAGAGAGCTCGAGTAGTCGAAAAAAATTTTTTTGCTAAAACCCCTCAAAACGTGTCAGGAACGCACCCTAGATGATGAAAAGTGCAACCAGAATGTCAATCGACAACATGCCCGGGGGTACAAATTTGCTCTACGCGTCCCTAGGTAGGGTACTTTTTCATACAAACATCAAAGTGTACGGTGCACAAAGTGCGCGGAACAAAAATTGCTCGGTCAGACCTACAAAGTGCTATATCTCGAATACTAAACGTCGCAGATGGGTGTCGTAGAACAATTTTAAATTCGTCTAATGATTCTACATCCGATTCTGGATAGTGGTTTTTCGACCACTTTTCAATATTTTGTGACACCCCGAACCTAGGGGCAGCTCCCTAGCTTTTTTCAAAAATGTGCACCGAACGGGCCAGAGAGCTCGAGTAGTCGAAAAAAATTTTTTTGCTAAAACCCCTCAAAACGTGTCAGGAACGCACCCTAGATGATGAAAAGTGCAACCAGAATGTCAATCGACAACATGCCCGGGGGTACAAATTTGCTCTACGCGTCCCTAGGTAGGGTACTTTTTCATACAAACATCAAAGTGTACGGTGCACAAAGTGCGCGGAACAAAAATTGCTCGGTCAGACCTGGTACGGGCCATAACTCGAATACTAAACGTCGCAGATGGGTGTCGTAGAACAATTTTAAGTTCGTCTAATGATTCTACATCCGATTCTGGATAGTGGTTTTTCGACCACTTTTCAACATTTTGTGACACCCCGAACCTAGGGGCAGCTCCCTAGCTTTTTTCAAAAATGTGCACCGAACGGGCCAGAGAGCTCGAGTAGTCGAAAATTTTTTTTTTGCTAAAACCCCTCAAAACGTGTCAGGAACGCACCCTAGATGATGAAAAGTGCAACCAGAATGTCAATCGACAACATGCCCGGGGGTACAAATTTGCTCTACGCGTCCCTAGGTAGGGTACTTTTTCATACAAACATCAAAGTGTACGGTGCACAAAGTGCGCGGAACAAAAATTGCTCGGTCAGACCTACAAAGTGCTATATCTCGAATACTAAACGTCGCAGATGGGTGTCGTAGAACAATTTTAAATTCGTCTAATGATTCTACATCCGATTCTGGATAGTGGTTTTTCGACCACTTTTCAATATTTTGTGACACCCCGAACCTAGGGGCAGCTCCCTAGCTTTTTTCAAAAATGTGCACCGAACGGGCCAGAGAGCTCGAGTAGTCGAAAAAAATTTTTTTGCTAAAACCCCTCAAAACGTGTCAGGAACGCACCCTAGATGATGAAAAGTGCAACCAGAATGTCAATCGACAACATGCCCGGGGGTACAAATTTGCTCTACGCGTCCCTAGGTAGGGTACTTTTTCATACAAACATCAACGTGTACGGTGCACAAAGTGCGCGGAACAAAAATTGCTCGGTCAGACCTAGGACGGGCCATATCTCGAATACTAAACGTCGCAGATGGGTGTCGTAGAACAATTTTAAGTTCGTCTAACGATTCTACATCCGATTCTGGATAGTGGTTTTTCGACCACTTTTCAACATTTTGTGACACCCCGAACCTAGGGGCAGCTCCCTAGCTTTTTTCAAAAATGTGCACCGAACGGGCCAGAGAGCTCGAGTAGTCGAAAATTTTTTTTTTTGCTAAAACCCCTCAAAACGTGTCAGGAACGCACCCTAGATGATGAAAAGTGCAACCAGAATGTCAATCGACAACATGCCCGGGGGTACAAATTTGCTCTACGCGTCCCTAGGTAGGGGTACTTTTTCATACAAACATCAACGTGTACGGTGCACAAAGTGCGCGGAACAAAAATTGCTCGGTCAGACCTACAAAGTGTTATATATCTCGAATACTAAACGTCGCAGATGGGTGTCGTAGAACAATTTTAAATTCGTTAACGATTCTACATCCGATTCTGGATAGTGGTTTTTCGACCACTTTTCAACATTTTGTGACACCCCGAACCTAGGGGCAGCTCCCTAGCTTTTTTCAAAAATGTGCACCGAACGGGCCAGAGAGCTCGAGTAGTCGAAAATTTTTTTTTTTGCTAAAAACCCCTCAAAACGTGTCAGGAACGCACCCTAGATGATGAAAAGTGCAACCAGAATGTCAATCGACAACATGCCCGGGGGTACAAATTTGCTATACGCGTCCCTAGGTAGGGTACTTTTTCATACAAAACATCAACGTGTACGGTGCACAAAGTGCGCGGAACAAAAATTGCTCGGTCAGACCTAGGACGGGCCATAACTCGAATACTAAACGTCGCAGATGGGTGTCGTAGAACAATTTTAAGTTCGTCTAATGATTCTACATCCGATTCTGGATAGTGGTTTTTCGACCACTTTTCAACATTTTGTGACACCCCGAACCTAGGGGCAGCTCCCTAGCTTTTTTCAAAAATGTGCACCGAACGGGCCAGAGAGCTCGAGTAGTCGAAAATTTTTTTTTTTGCTAAAACCCCTCAAAACGGTGTCAGGAACGCACCCTAGATGATGAAAAGTGCAACCAGAATGTCAATCGACAACATGCCCGGGGGTACAAATTTGCTCTACGCGTCCCTAGGTAGGGTACTTTTTCATACAAACATCAAAGTGTACGGTGCACAAAGTGCGCGGAACAAAAATTGCTCGGTCAGACCTAGGACGGGCCATAACTCGAATACTAAACGTCGCAGATGGGTGTCGTAGAACAATTTTAAGTTCGTCTAATGATTCTACATCCGATTCTGGATAGTGGTTTTTCGACCACTTTTCAACATTTTGTGACACCCCGAACCTAGGGGCAGCTCCCTAGCTTTTTTCAAAAATGTGCACCGAACGGGCCAGAGAGCTCGAGTAGTCGAAAATTTTTTTTTTTGCTAAAACCCCTCAAAACGTGTCAGGAACGCACCCTAGATGATGAAAAGTGCAACCAGAATGTCAATCGACAACATGCCCGGGGGTACAAATTTGCTCTACGCGTCCCTAGGTAGGGTACTTTTTCATACAAACATCAACGTGTACGGTGCACAAAGTGCGCGGAACAAAAATTGCTCGGTCAGACCTAGGACGGGCCATAACTCGAATACTAAACGTCGCAGATGGGTGTCGTAGAACAATTTTAAATTCGTCTAATGATTCTACATCCGATTCTGGATAGTGGTTTTTCGACCACTTTTCAACATTTTGTGACACCCCGAACCTAGGGGCAGCTCCCTAGCTTTTTTCAAAAATGTGCACCGAACGGGCCAGAGAGCTCGAGTAGTCGAAAATTTTTTTTTTTGCTAAAACCCCTCAAAACGTGTCAGGAACGCACCCTAGATGATGAAAAGTGCAACCAGAATGTCAATCGACAACATGCCCGGGGGTACAAATTTGCTATACGCGTCCCTAGGTAGGGTACTTTTTCATACAAACATCAACGTGTACGGTGCACAAAGTGCGCGGAACAAAAATTGCTCGGTCAGACCTAGGACGGGCCATAACTCGAATACTAAACGTCGCAGATGGGTGTCGTAGAACAATTTTAAGTTCGTCTAATGATTCTACATCCGATTCTGGATAGTGGTTTTTCGACCACTTTTCAACATTTTGTGACACCCCGAACCTAGGGGCAGCTCCCTAGCTTTTTTTCAAAAATGTGCACCGAACGGGCCAGAGAGCTCGAGTAGTCGAAAATTTTTTTTTTTGCTAAAACCCCTCAAAACGTGTCAGGAACGCACCCTAGATGATGAAAAGTGCAACCAGAATGTCAATCGACAACATGCCCGGGGGTACAAATTTGCTCTACGCGTCCCTAGGTAGGGTACTTTTTCATACAAACATCAACGTGTACGGTGCACAAAGTGCGCGGAACAAAAATTGCTCGGTCAGACCTGGTACGGGCCATAACTCGAATACTAAACGTCGCAGCTGGGTGTCGTAGAACAATTTTAAGTTCGTCTAATGATTCTACATCCGATTCTGGATAGTGGTTTTTCGACCACTTTTCAACATTTTGTGACACCCCGAACCTAGGGGCAGCTCCCTAGCTTTTTTCAATGCACCGAACGGGCCAGAGAGCTCGAGTAATCGAAAATTTTTTTTTTGCTAAAACCCCTCAAAACGTGTAGAAAACTGATTTTAGATGATAAAAAGTGCAACCAGAACGTCAAACGACAACTTTGTTGGGGGTACCCTTTTTACTCTACGGGCCACTAGCTTAGGCGCGCCAACAGCGCTTTCCTCTCGGGTTCCCATTTTTTGCCCTCCTGGGATTATGATCATTTACTCATTGCCTACTATAGGGAAGGTACCTTGCTTCGAGGTCAAAAATGAAGATTTCACCAAATCGTAGTTTTAACCTCTATTTAGTCGTAGGAGCATGGTTTGCAGTGTCCGTGGGTCATATAAGCCCCCGTTTGGGTCATACGTCCCCTCCCCGATGAAAATCGTCATATGACTATAGGCCGAACTTATGAAGCAAAAGTGGTGTCTGGTGGGTTCTGCCGATGATCTTAACCTATGATTTTGAGTTTCCACCCTTTCAAAACGTTTCCTGGAGCAGTACATCACGGGTCTACGGACCCAAAGACTTCGTTGCGATGGTTTCAAGCATAAAAGTTGTAACAGCTAAGGGTT
>NW_026902555.1:30000-31174 GCF_943734735.2 Anopheles gambiae | reverse complement strand
AGGAACTCTTTCCACTTCCTCTGTCGGGTATGCTTGATCAATCGCTTGAGGGCATTCCTTGCCACCTTGAACTCGTCCCTAAAAGAAGAATAGAGATCAGTATTGAATGCTCTTTGCGCTAATCGATCGCGGTGTTTGCACTCTTTGCGAAGTGCCTCAATCTCTAACGTCCACCAAAATGCACTCTTGTTAGGAGTGTACCTCTTACGCTTAGTCATCGTCGCATTACACGCCGTGACAAGTATACGCATTAAGTCTTCGCTTGTTGTGACCTCTGTCTCAAAAGCGGCTTGCATCATAACTTCAAATATATCTTTGCTAAAATACTTGATGCTCCATCCCGTTATGGGTCGGGACAAGTTACGCACGCTTTGCGTCTCAAGATCTATTCGTATTGCACGATGATCAGAGTTCATATAGCCAGATAACACCTCCCACTTAAATGATCTTGCAACTGTTCTGCTCGCAAAAGTAAGATCAACTACTGACGTACGCCCTGGTCCAACATAAGTTGGGGTGCTGCCGTCGTTCAATAAAATAGCGTCAATCTGCGCAAAGGTTGATAAGACCAACTCACCTCTTCGTTTCTGGGTTTCTCCACGCTCGCCAAGTTGGTTGTTCCAACTTGCTGACCAAGCGTTGAAGTCCCCCCCGATAACGAATTTGTGGATACCGGTTACGGCCATTACCGTGTTATCCAACATGTTCTGAAACTCTTCCATACTAAATCTAGGTGGCGCGTAAACGCTAACCACTCGCATATCACCTATGTCAACTATCATTAAACCCTTCAGAGCCTTACTGACTACCTTAACTGGTAAGTCCGCGTTAACCACTACCGCTGCTGTGTTATCGTCATTGCGTAACACTTTGACGTTGGTTGTTGCCAGATACGGATCTGCAATCAACACTATATCCGCAGATTCTTCCCTAATCGTTTGCCACATTAACTGAAATGCGGCATAACTATGATTCTGGTTATGTTGTAGCAACATAACCATTATGATCTAATCGTTCGCCTTCTAGGACACATATAGCTGCCCGTTGCGTGAAGGTTCTGTGACCTCGTACCGCAATCTAAACACTTGACAGAGTTGGTACAAGCTTGCTTCTTGTGTCCACTCAAACCGCATTTCCAGCACAGATTACTTCTGTCTGGTTCCCTACAATGGTA
>NW_026902555.1:17500-22500 GCF_943734735.2 Anopheles gambiae | reverse complement strand
ACGCACTAACGATCTCTCTGCACTGCATGGAACTCATGCGTAACCACCGTGACGGGAGACTTTGCTAGTACGCACGATACTCTGCGCATGTGTACATGCTTTACAACCCAGCCAACTTGAGCACCTAGGGGAAGTTGTGATGCCATCTGAACACCCACCGACTGATGCATTGAACGGCTAAAGTTGACCTTCAATCCGAACTGGCACTCTGCGGCGTGGAGGCAGTTGCGCGACCACTCCTATCCCAAACCAACAAAGCAAGGTGTATCCTACGTGCTCGGTACAAGCACACCACGACGGGACACATTGAACGGTTCAGCGATCTCTCTGCACTAGTGGAAGAACTCCAACGTGATACGGGAGACTTTGCTACAGCGGCTTCTCTGCACTTCTGGGCTACCACCTTGTGACGGGAGACATTGCTAGCGGTCACTCTGCACTAGTGATGGTACACCACCGTGATACGGGAGACATTGCTAACGGCCACTCTGCACAGGTGCCAATACCACCTTGTGACGGGAAACATTGCTAGGCACCGATCGGCATCTCTGCGCGATTACTTGACGCACACCCAACTAAGTCAACTGTTGGACTTTTTCGTAATCACGGCGGGACACATTGAACGAGCTCTAACGGATCTCTGCACGCATGGAACATGGTGGCGGGAATCATTGCTAGAACCGAACGGCGCCTCTGCGCGATGTACAAACAAGCTCAACAGGAACCTCGTATCGGCTGCCGAGCCGGAGCCCGAACAACTTGGATTTTCACCTCTAATTTATATCAACTCACCACTCCCCGAGGGATCCGCAGAATTGCTTCTGGGTCCCGTATCGTTATTTGCGATTCGTGTTTGCATTACACTACATTGAACTATTCCAACTTGTTTATCCGCATGGCGAACATTTGCTGCATTGAACATTTAAGTTCCACTTCGCTCTCCCCTACGTGGGTCTGAGCTTCGCTCTCAGGGAAAAAATATGCCACATTTGGTAGGGAAACCCGGTTTCATCACGCTATGTGCCCTGCACCACCGGCTTAGCGTGAATCCTTCGAGTTTCCCTAAGAAGTTCGATTGGTCTTGCAGAGTTTAAAGACAACGAAGCTTAGTTTCAAGCAATGATTTAATATACGCGTATTAAAAACCCTTAGCTGTTACAACTTTTATGCTTGAAACCATCGCAACGAAGTCTTTGGGTCCGTAGACCCGTGATGTACTGCTCCAGGAAACGTTTTGAAAGGGTGGAAACTCAAAATCATAGGTTAAGATCATCGGCAGAACCCACCAGACACCACTTTTGCTTCATAAGTTCGGCCTATAGTCATATGACGATTTTCATCGGGGAGGGGACGTATGACCCAAACGGGGGCTTATATGACCCACGGACACTGCAAACCATGCTCCTACGACTAAATAGAGGTTAAAACTACGATTTGGTGAAATCTTCATTTTTGACCTCGAAGCAAGGTACCTTCCCTATAGTAGGCAATGAGTAAATGATCATAATCCCAGGAGGGCAAAAAATGGGAACCCGAGAGGAAAGCGCTGTTGGCGCGCCTAAGCTAGTGGCCCGTAGAGTAAAAAGGGTACCCCCAACAAAGTTGTCGTTTGACGTTCTGGTTGCACTTTTTATCATCTAAAATCAGTTTTCTACACGTTTTGAGGGGTTTTAGCAAAAAAAAAAATTTTCGATTACTTGAGCTCTCTGGCCCGTTCGGTGCACATTTTTGAAAAAAGCTAGGGAGCTGCCCCTAGGTTCGGGGTGTCACAAAATGTTGAAAAGTGGTCGAAAAACCACTATCCAGAATCGGATGTAGAATCGTTAGACGAATTTAAAATTGTTCTACGACACCCATCTGCGACGTTTAGTATTCGAGATATATAACACTTTGTAGGTCTGACCGAGCAATTTTTGTTCCGCGCACTTTGTGCACCGTACACGTTGATGTTTGTATGAAAAAGTACCCTACCTAGGGACGCGTAGAGCAAATTTGTACCCCCGGGCATGTTGTCGATTGACATTCTGGTTGCACTTTTCATCATCTAGGGTGCGTTCCTGACACGTTTTGAGGGGGTTTTAGCAAAAAAAAAAATTTTCGACTACTCGAGCTCTCTGGCCCGTTCGGTGCACATTTTTGAAAAAAGCTAGGGAGCTGCCCCTAGGTTCGGGGTGTCACAAAATGTAGAAAAGTGGTCGAAAAACCACTATCCAGAATCGGATGTAGAATCATTAGACGAACTTAAAATTGTTCTACGACACCCATCTGCGACGTTTAGTATTCGAGTTATGGCCCGTCCTAGGTCTGACCGAGCAATTTTTGTTCCGCGCACTTTGTGCACCGTACACGTTGATGTTTGTATGAAAAAGTACCCTACCTAGGGACGCGTATAGCAAATTTGTACCCCCGGGCATGTTGTCGATTGACATTCTGGTTGCACTTTTCATCATCTAGGGTGCGTTCCTGACACGTTTTGAGGGGTTTTAGCAAAAAAAAAAATTTTCGACTACTCGAGCTCTCTGGCCCGTTCGGTGCACATTTTTGAAAAAAGCTAGGGAGCTGCCCCTAGGTTCGGGGTGTCACAAAATGTTGAAAAGTGGTCGAAAAACCACTATCCAGAATCGGATGTAGAATCATTAGACGAATTTAAAATTGTTCTACGACACCCATCTGCGACGTTTAGTATTCGAGATATGGCCCGTCCTAGGTCTGACCGAGCAATTTTTGTTCCGCGCACTTTGTGCACCGTACACTTTGATGTTTGTATGAAAAAGTACCCTACCTAGGGACGCGTAGAGCAAATTTGTACCCCCGGGCATGTTGTCGATTGACATTCTGGTTGCACTTTTCATCATCTAGGGTGCGTTCCTGACACGTTTTGAGGGGTTTTAGCAAAAAAATTTTTTTCGACTACTCGAGCTCTCTGGCCCGTTCGGTGCACATTTTTGAAAAAAGCTAGGGAGCTGCCCCTAGGTTCGGGGTGTCACAAAATGTTGAAAAGTGGTCGAAAAACCACTATCCAGAATCGGATGTAGAATCATTAGACGAATTTAAAATTGTTCTACGACACCCATCTGCGACGTTTAGTATTCGAGATATAGCACTTTGTAGGTCTGACCGAGCAATTTTTGTTCCGCGCACTTTGTTCATGGATGTCGATAAAGGTACAAGTTGCCGGTCGGGATAGCCGTGCACCAAAACTGTGTACCGATCAGGGAAAGTACAAGACGAAGGGTGCATCTCGAGCGTACGCGTTCATAGATGTCCATGTTGGTACACTTGCACCAAAATTGTGTACCAATCAGGGAAAGTACAACATGGAGGGCGCAGCCCGGGCGTACCCGATCATGGATGTCCATGTTGATACAATCTACGTGTACGTACCTAGTTTTTGTATCAAAAGTTGCATTAAAGTGCTTGTATGCTTAAAATGCTTATCTCAACCGGTCACCTTTTGGCCTGTCCTTTTATAACAGAAACCTAGAAAGATACTCGATATTTTTGTGTTTTTCCATTAGCCCGGGACGACGAAATGAGCTATGTGCACATCGTGCAGAAAACTGTCTTCGCCACGCATGTTTTTGTCTATCCACTCATATAATCACCCACATTTGTGTTCAACACGGACGGCGCAGCCCGAGCGAACGCGTTAATGTTTATGTTTGTACACACTGCTTGTACGATTCTAGGATTTGGTAATTGCGTCACAGTGCCCGACCGTCGCGGACACCATTCTTGGACAGAAGTCCTAGTACGTAGAGTACTTTCCCTAGGTATGTGCTCGTTCGTGACTATCGTTGCGTGCTTACGGACACGCTTGGGTATGTTTACCATACAAGGTTTACTAGGGAAACCTGGGAAGGACGCTTGCCCTCCCGTCGCGGACACCATTCTTGGAAAGAAGTCCTAGTACGTAGCGTTCCTTATTTTACTTGATCAGTTTGTAATGCATTCGCTTTGTTCCATCGACTTCTGCTACTGCTCACTAAGGGGTGTTCGTTTGCGATGTGTACGATAAGCAACTGTCTATCCTAACCAGCAGTTAATCAACACTTTTCACCCAAGTCATAGGAACATAGAGTACTTTTCCTAATCGGTACACAATTTTGGTGCACCTCTAACCTGGCCGGCACTTTATCGTTACGTTTTGTGCATAACCTAGGGACGTGGTGTAAGTTTCATGATTTTTATGTTTGATTCGGTTTATTATGATTGAAAACTACGCTACGTCCCAGAAATTTGAACTCGACTACTTCATCCATGTGGCGCCAAAAGCTACTGGGCAACGCCTAGCTAATGCCCCATTTGTACTTCAATTTGCATAATCAATTTTGAAAAATACGCTAAGTCCCAGAAATCTGAACTCGAATACTTTTGCCACGTGGCGCAAAAAAGCTACTGAGAAACGCCTAGCCTTTTACCCATTTATAATTTAGTTTTCGTTATTAGTTTTGAACAATACGCAAAGTTCCAAGAATCTGAACTCGAATACTTTTTACATGTGCCGCCAAAAGCTACTGAGCAACGCCTAGGTTGATACATTTTTGGTACATGGAGTGTATGCATGCAGGATTACTGCCGTGCTGGACCGGAAAATCGAACTTGCTACTAGAACATAAAGTAATTCCCCTAGATAGGTGCTTTTGCATACCTCTGATCGACGACCATGCAACGTGCGACACGCGTAGCTAGGCTTGCCCAAACAAATTTCCTAGGATAGCACCAAATTGCACACCTTCAGGGGTATATTTTGGTACCGTGTACCGTGCATGGTACAAGTATCAGCAGCTCGTGCAATTTATTTTGCATCGTGTTGCGGTTCCTGGTGCGTCGGGATAGGAGTATTTCGAGACTTTCGCCAAGCGTTGGTGCCATTTGGGGGATAATTAATGTTCTAGCCACAATAAACGTGCCACATAATGCCAATAAGGAAAAAGCCGTTTTCTAGGGACTTCCAGTCAAAATGTTTGCCATCAGCGCTTTCCTGTCGAGTTCAGGAT
>NW_026902555.1:0-2500 GCF_943734735.2 Anopheles gambiae | reverse complement strand
CGTTTGACGTTCTGGTTGCACTTTTTATCATCTAAAATCAGTTTTCTACACGTTTTGAGGGGTTTTAGCAAAAAAAAAATTTTCGATTACTCGAGCTCTCTGGCCCGTTCGGTGCACATTTTTGAAAAAAGCTAGGGAGCTGCCCCTAGGTTCGGGGTGTCACAAAATGTTGAAAAGTGGTCGAAAAACCACTATCCAGAATCGGATGTAGAATCATTAGACGAACTTAAAAATTGTTCTACGACACCCAGCTGCGGACGTTTAGTATTCGAGTTATGGCCCGTACCAGGTCTGACCGAGCAATTTTTGTTCCGCGCACTTTGTGCACCGTACACGTTGATGTTTGTATGAAAAAGTACCCTACCTAGGGACGCGTAGAGCAAATTTGTACCCCCGGGCATGTTGTCGATTGACATTCTGGTTGCACTTTTCATCATCTAGGGTGCGTTCCTGACACGTTTTGAGGGGTTTTAGCAAAAAAAAAAATTTTCGACTACTCGAGCTCTCTGGCCCGTTCGGTGCACATTTTTGAAAAAAGCTAGGGAGCTGCCCCTAGGTTCGGGGTGTCACAAAATGTTGAAAAGTGGTCGAAAAACCACTATCCAGAATCGGATGTAGAATCATTAGACGAACTTAAAATTGTTCTACGACACCCATCTGCGACGTTTAGTATTCGAGTTATGGCCCGTCCTAGGTCTGACCGAGCAATTTTTGTTCCGCGCACTTTGTGCACCGTACACGTTGATGTTTGTATGAAAAAGTACCCTACCTAGGGACGCGTATAGCAAATTTGTACCCCCGGGCATGTTGTCGATTGACATTCTGGTTGCACTTTTCATCATCTAGGGTGCGTTCCTGACACGTTTTGAGGGGTTTTAGCAAAAAAAAAAATGTTCGACTACTCGAGCTCTCTGGCCCGTTCGGTGCACATTTTTGAAAAAAGCTAGGGAGCTGCCCCTAGGTTCGGGGTGTCACAAAATGTTGAAAAGTGGTCGAAAAACCACTATCCAGAATCGGATGTAGAATCATTAGACGAATTTAAAATTGTTCTACGACACCCATCTGCGACGTTTAGTATTCGAGTTATGGCCCGTCCTAGGTCTGACCGAGCAATTTTTGTTCCGCGCACTTTGTGCACCGTACACGTTGATGTTTGTATGAAAAAGTACCCTACCTAGGGACGCGTAGAGCAAATTTGTACCCCCGGGCATGTTGTCGATTGACATTCTGGTTGCACTTTTCATCATCTAGGGTGCGTTCCTGACACGTTTTGAGGGGTTTTAGCAAAAAAAAAATTTTCGACTACTCGAGCTCTCTGGCCCGTTCGGTGCACATTTTTGAAAAAAGCTAGGGAGCTGCCCCTAGGTTCGGGGTGTCACAAAATGTTGAAAAGTGGTCGAAAAAACCACTATCCAGAATCGGATGTAGAATCATTAGACGAACTTAAAATTGTTCTACGACACCCATCTGCGACGTTTAGTATTCGAGTTATGGCCCGTCCTAGGTCTGACCGAGCAATTTTTGTTCCGCGCACTTTGTGCACCGTACACTTTGATGTTTGTATGAAAAAGTACCCTACCTAGGGACGCGTAGAGCAAATTTGTACCCCCGGGCATGTTGTCGATTGACATTCTGGTTGCACTTTTCATCATCTAGGGTGCGTTCCTGACACGTTTTGAGGGGTTTTAGCAAAAAAAAAAATTTTCGACTACTCGAGCTCTCTGGCCCGTTCGGTGCACATTTTTGAAAAAAGCTAGGGAGCTGCCCCTAGGTTCGGGGTGTCACAAAATGTTGAAAAGTGGTCGAAAAACCACTATCCAGAATCGGATGTAGAATCATTAGACGAACTTAAAATTGTTCTACGACACCCATCTGCGACGTTTAGTATTCGAGTTATGGCCCGTCCTAGGTCTGACCGAGCAATTTTTGTTCCGCGCACTTTGTGCACCGTACACGTTGATGTTTGTATGAAAAAGTACCCTACCTAGGGACGCGTATAGCAAATTTGTACCCCCGGGCATGTTGTCGATTGACATTCTGGTTGCACTTTTCATCATCTAGGGTGCGTTCCTGACACGTTTTGAGGGGTTTTAGCAAAAAAAAAATTTTCGACTACTCGAGCTCTCTGGCCCGTTCGGTGCACATTTTTGAAAAAAGCTAGGGAGCTGCCCCTAGGTTCGGGGTGTCACAAAATGTTGAAAAGTGGTCGAAAAACCACTATCCAGAATCGGATGTAGAATCATTAGACGAACTTAAAATTGTTCTACGACACCCATCTGCGACGTTTAGTATTCGAGTTATGGCCCGTCCTAGGTCTGACCGAGCAATTTTTGTTCCGCGCACTTTGTGCACCGTACACTTTGATGTTTGTATGAAAAAGTACCCTACCTAGGGACGCGTAGAGCAAATTTGTACCCCCGGGCATGTTGTCGATTGACATTCTGGTTGCACTTTTCATCATCTAGGGTGCGTTCCTGACACGTTTTGAGGGGTTTTAGCA
>NW_026902554.1:157500-164687 GCF_943734735.2 Anopheles gambiae | reverse complement strand
CGATTGACATTCTGGTTGCACTTTTCATCATCTAGGGTGCGTTCCTGACACGTTTTGAGGGGTTTTAGCAAAAAAAAAATTTTCGACTACTCGAGCTCTCTGGCCCGTTCGGTGCACATTTTTGAAAAAAGCTAGGGAGCTGCCCCTAGGTTCGGGGTGTCACAAAATGTTGAAAAGTGGTCGAAAAACCACTATCCAGAATCGGATGTAGAATCATTAGACGAACTTAAAATTGTTCTACGACACCCATCTGCGACGTTTAGTATTCGAGTTATGGCCCGTCCTAGGTCTGACCGAGCAATTTTTGTTCCGCGCACTTTGTGCACCGTACACGTTGATGTTTGTATGAAAAAGTACCCTACCTAGGGACGCGTATAGCAAATTTGTACCCCCGGGCATGTTGTCGATTGACATTCTGGTTGCACTTTTCATCATCTAGGGTGCGTTCCTGACACGTTTTGAGGGGTTTTAGCAAAAAAAAAAATTTTCGACTACTCGAGCTCTCTGGCCCGTTCGGTGCACATTTTTGAAAAAAGCTAGGGAGCTGCCCCTAGGTTCGGGGTGTCACAAAATGTTGAAAAGTGGTCGAAAAACCACTATCCAGAATCGGATGTAGAATCATTAGACGAACTTAAAATTGTTCTACGACACCCATCTGCGACGTTTAGTATTCGAGTTATGGCCCGTCCTAGGTCTGACCGAGCAATTTTTGTTCCGCGCACTTTGTGCACCGTACACTTTGATGTTTGTATGAAAAAGTACCCTACCTCGGGACGCGTAGAGCAAATTTGTACCCCCGGGCATGTTGTCGATTGACATTCTGGTTGCACTTTTCATCATCTAGGGTGCGTTCCTGACACGTTTTGAGGGGTTTTAGCAAAAAAAAAATTTTCGACTACTCGAGCTCTCTGGCCCGTTCGGTGCACATTTTTGAAAAAAGCTAGGGAGCTGCCCCTAGGTTCGGGGTGTCACAAAATGTTGAAAAGTGGTCGAAAAACCACTATCCAGAATCGGATGTAGAATCATTAGACGAATTTAAAATTGTTCTACGACACCCATCTGCGACGTTTAGTATTCGAGATATAGCACTTTGTAGGTCTGACCGAGCAATTTTTGTTCCGCGCACTTTGTGCACCGTACACTTTGATGTTTGTATGAAAAAGTACCCTACCTAGGGACGCGTAGAGCAAATTTGTACCCCCGGGCATGTTGTCGATTGACATTCTGGTTGCACTTTTCATCATCTAGGGTGCGTTCCTGACACGTTTTGAGGGGTTTTAGCAAAAAAAAAATTTTCGACTACTCGAGCTCTCTGGCCCGTTCGGTGCACATTTTTGAAAAAAGCTAGGGAGCTGCCCCTAGGTTCGGGGTGTCACAAAATGTTGAAAAGTGGTCGAAAAACCACTATCCAGAATCGGATGTAGAATCATTAGACGAACTTAAAATTGTTCTACGACACCCATCTGCGACGTTTAGTATTCGAGTTATGGCCCGTCCTAGGTCTGACCGAGCAATTTTTGTTCCGCGCACTTTGTGCACCGTACACTTTGATGTTTGTATGAAAAAGTACCCTACCTAGGGACGCGTAGAGCAAATTTGTACCCCCGGGCATGTTGTCGATTGACATTCTGGTTGCACTTTTCATCATCTAGGGTGCGTTCCTGACACGTTTTGAGGGGTTTTAGCAAAAAAATTTTTTTCGACTACTCGAGCTCTCTGGCCCGTTCGGTGCACATTTTTGAAAAAAGCTAGGGAGCTGCCCCTAGGTTCGGGGTGTCACAAAATGTTGAAAAGTGGTCGAAAAACCACTATCCAGAATCGGATGTAGAATCATTAGACGAACTTAAAATTGTTCTACGACACCCATCTGCGACGTTTAGTATTCGAGATATATAACACTTTGTAGGTCTGACCGAGCAATTTTTGTTCCGCGCACTTTGTGCACCGTACACTTTGATGTTTGTATGAAAAAGTACCCTACCTAGGGACGCGTAGAGCAAATTTGTACCCCCGGGCATGTTGTCGATTGACATTCTGGTTGCACTTTTCATCATCTAGGGTGCGTTCCTGACACGTTTTGAGGGGTTTTAGCAAAAAAAAAATTTTCGACTACTCGAGCTCTCTGGCCCGTTCGGTGCACATTTTTGAAAAAAGCTAGGGAGCTGCCCCTAGGTTCGGGGTGTCACAAAATGTTGAAAAGTGGTCGAAAAACCACTATCCAGAATCGGATGTAGAATCATTAGACGAACTTAAAATTGTTCTACGACACCCATCTGCGACGTTTAGTATTCGAGATATATAACACTTTGTAGGTCTGACCGAGCAATTTTTGTTCCGCGCACTTTGTGCACCGTACACTTTGATGTTTGTATGAAAAAGTACCCTACCTAGGGACGCGTAGAGCAAATTTGTACCCCCGGGCATGTTGTCGATTGACATTCTGGTTGCACTTTTCATCATCTAGGGTGCGTTCCTGACACGTTTTGAGGGGTTTTAGCAAAAAAAAAATTTTCGACTACTCGAGCTCTCTGGCCCGTTCGGTGCACATTTTTGAAAAAAGCTAGGGAGCTGCCCCTAGGTTCGGGGTGTCACAAAATGTTGAAAAGTGGTCGAAAAACCACTATCCAGAATCGGATGTAGAATCGTTAGACGAACTTAAAATTGTTCTACGACACCCATCTGCGACGTTTAGTATTCGAGATATGGCCCGTCCTAGGTCTGACCGAGCAATTTTTGTTCCGCGCACTTTGTGCACCGTACACTTTGATGTTTGTATGAAAAAGTACCCTACCTAGGGACGCGTAGAGCAAATTTGTACCCCCGGGCATGTTGTCGATTGACATTCTGGTTGCACTTTTCATCATCTAGGGTGCGTTCCTGACACGTTTTGAGGGGTTTTAGCAAAAAAATTTTTTTCGACTACTCGAGCTCTCTGGCCCGTTCGGTGCACATTTTTGAAAAAAGCTAGGGAGCTGCCCCTAGGTTCGGGGTGTCACAAAATGTTGAAAAGTGGTCGAAAAACCACTATCCAGAATCGGATGTAGAATCATTAGACGAACTTAAAATTGTTCTACGACACCCATCTGCGACGTTTAGTATTCGAGATATATAACACTTTGTAGGTCTGACCGAGCAATTTTTGTTCCGCGCACTTTGTGCACCGTACACTTTGATGTTTGTATGAAAAAGTACCCTACCTAGGGACGCGTAGAGCAAATTTGTACCCCCGGGCATGTTGTCGATTGACATTCTGGTTGCACTTTTCATCATCTAGGGTGCGTTCCTGACACGTTTTGAGGGGTTTTAGCAAAAAAAAAATTTTCGACTACTCGAGCTCTCTGGCCCGTTCGGTGCACATTTTTGAAAAAAGCTAGGGAGCTGCCCCTAGGTTCGGGGTGTCACAAAATGTTGAAAAGTGGTCGAAAAACCACTATCCAGAATCGGATGTAGAATCATTAGACGAACTTAAAATTGTTCTACGACACCCATCTGCGACTTTTAGTATTCGAGATATATAACACTTTGTAGGTCTGACCGAGCAATTTTTGTTCCGCGCACTTTGTGCACCGTACACTTTGATGTTTGTATGAAAAAGTACCCTACCTAGGGACGCGTATAGCAAATTTGTACCCCCGGGCATGTTGTCGATTGACATTCTGGTTGCACTTTTCATCATCTAGGGTGCGTTCCTGACACGTTTTGAGGGGTTTTAGCAAAAAAAAAAATTTTCGACTACTCGAGCTCTCTGGCCCGTTCGGTGCACATTTTTGAAAAAAGCTAGGGAGCTGCCCCTAGGTTCGGGGTGTCACAAAATGTTGAAAAGTGGTCGAAAAACCACTATCCAGAATCGGATGTAGAATCATTAGACGAACTTAAAATTGTTCTACGACACCCATCTGCGACGTTTAGTATTCGAGTTATGGCCCGTCCTAGGTCTGACCGAGCAATTTTTGTTCCGCGCACTTTGTGCACCGTACACTTTGATGTTTGTATGAAAAAGTACCCTACCTCGGGACGCGTAGAGCAAATTTGTACCCCCGGGCATGTTGTCGATTGACATTCTGGTTGCACTTTTCATCATCTAGGGTGCGTTCCTGACACGTTTTGAGGGGTTTTAGCAAAAAAAAAAATTTTCGACTACTCGAGCTCTCTGGCCCGTTCGGTGCACATTTTTGAAAAAAGCTAGGGAGCTGCCCCTAGGTTCGGGGTGTCACAAAATGTTGAAAAGTGGTCGAAAAACCACTATCCAGAATCGGATGTAGAATCATTAGACGAACTTAAAATTGTTCTACGACACCCATCTGCGACGTTTAGTATTCGAGATATAGCACTTTGTAGGTCTGACCGAGCAATTTTTGTTCCGCGCACTTTGTGTTCATGGATGTCGATAAAGGTACAAGTTGCCGGTCGGGATAGCCGTGCACCAAAACTGTGTACCGATCAGGGAAAGTACAAGACGAAGGGTGCATCTCGAGCGTACGCGTTCATAGATGTCCATGTTGGTACACTTGCACCAAAATTGTGTACCAATCAGGGAAAGTACAACATGGAGGGCGCAGCCCGGGCGTACCCGATCATGGATGTCCATGTTGATACAATCTACGTGTACGTACCTAGTTTTTGTATCAAAAGTTGCAATAAAGTGCTTGTATGCTTAAAATGCTTATCTCAACCGGTCACCTTTTGGCCTGTCCTTTTATAACAGAAACCTAGAAAGATACTCGATATTTTTGTGTTTTTCCATTCGCCCGGGACGACGAAATGAGCTATGTGCACATCGTGCAGAAAACTGTCTTCGCCACGCATGTTTTTGTCTATCCACTCATATAATCACCCACATTTGTGTTCAACACGGACGGCGCAGCCCGAGCGAACGCGTTAATGTTTATGTTTGTACACACTGCTTGTACGATTCTAGGATTTGGTAATTGCGTCACAGTGCCCGACCGTCGCGGACACCATTCTTGGACAGAAGTCCTAGTACGTAGAGTACTTTCCCTAGGTATGTGCTCGTTCGTGACTATCGTTGCGTGCTTACGGACACGCTTGGGTATGTTTACCATACAAGGTTTACTAGGGAAACCTGGGAAGGACGCTTGCCCTCCCGTCGCGGACACCATTCTTGGAAAGAAGTCCTAGTACGTAGCGTTCCTTATTTTACTTGATCAGTTTGTAATGCATTCGCTTTGTTCAATCGACTTCTGCTACTGCTCACTAAGGGGTGTTCGTTTGCGATGTGTACGATAAGCAACTGTCTATCCTAACCAGCAGTTAATCAACACTTTTCACCCAAGTCATAGGAACATAGAGTACTTTTCCTAATCGGTACACAATTTTGGTGCACCTCTAACCTGGCCGGCACTTTATCGTTACGTTTTGTGCATAACCTAGGGACGTGGTGTAAGTTTCATGATTTTTATGTTTGATTCGGTTTATTATGATTGAAAACTACGCTACGTCCCAGAAATTTGAACTCGACTACTTCCTCCATGTGGCGCCAAAAGCTACTGGGCAACGCCTAGCTAATGCCCCATTTGTACTTCAATTTGCATAATCAATTTTGAAAAATACGCTAAGTCCCAGAAATCTGAACTCGAATACTTTTGCCACGTGGCGCAAAAAAGCTACTGAGAAACGCCTAGCCTTTTACCCATTTATAATTTAGTTTTCGTTATTAGTTTTGAACAATACGCAAAGTTCCAAGAATCTGAACTCGAATACTTTTTACATGTGCCGCCAAAAGCTACTGAGCAACGCCTAGGTTGATACATTTTTGGTACATGGAGTGTATGCATGCAGGATTACTGCCGTGCTGGACCGAAAAATCGAACTTGCTACTAGAACGTAAAGTAATTCCCCTAGATAGGTGCTTTTGCATACCTCTGATCGACCACCATGCAACACGCGTAGCGACACGCGTAGCTAGGCTTGCCCAACCAAATTTCCTACTATAGCACCAAATTGCACACTTTCAGGGGTATAATTTGGTACCGTGTACCGTGCATGGTACAAGTATCAGCAGCTCGTGCAATTTATTTTGCATCGTGTTGCGGTTGCTGGTGCGTCGGGATAGGAGTATTTCGAGACTTTCGCCAAGCGTTGGTGCCATTTGGGGGATAATTAATGTTCTAGCCACAATAAACGTGCCACATAATGCCAATAAGGAAAAAGCCGTTTTCTAGGGACTTCCAGTCAAAATGTTTGCCATCAGCGCTTTCCTGTCGAGTTCAGGATCTGGGACTTAGCGTTTTTTTTTCACGATCCAATCCAACGACCAGATCGTGAATAAACAATTCATACAACAGTGCATCCCTTTAGAGAAGGAAAAAGCCGAATTCTAGGGAGCTCCAGTCCAAAAGGTTGTCATCAGCGCTCTCCTCTCGAGTTCAAGATTTGGGACTTAGCGTTTTTTTCGCGATCCAGCCAAAAGACCAGATCGGGAAATAAACAATTAATATAACTGTACTAGTACATCCCTTCAACTGAAGCAAGTGCACCATACATGACCCGTACGCCAATCATCCATGCACATGACACGTCAACTAAGTCAACACATGATACAACTTGGACAACTGACGGGTAAGTAGGTCATCTCGTACACGACGACACATCGACCAAACCAGGTCAACACGTCACATGCACAAGACATCCTACTACCAAGGCCGGCCACCTCGACACACGACGTGTTAACCGAACATGGTCAACAACACCATCATGTGCAAGGCAACCGGCCCAAACGGATTAACTTATACAACTTGTAACGAGCAGGTGTGTAAGCTTACTGGTTTGGTCGGCACGTTTCTCACATCAAGACAATCAAGTCGAGAACGAGGCACGCCGACAAGCTCACTAGTGTTACGTGTTCCGCTCCATACCGTGTCAAGTCACTCGTCTGACACGGAAGTAGCCAGCTCTTGTCCACTAGTGTAAAGGAACGGTCTCCAGACCAAGTCAAGTCACTCGTCTGACAAGGAAAGAGCACGCACCAAGCTTCACCAGAGCACGGCACCACGGTCCCCAGACCAAGATGGTTCGTTGCGCCATCGAGGAAGGGGCACGCGATCCCTTGCTACACTCAACTAAGTACACTCTTGCTCTCACAAAAGTATCCCCTGTGTCGACGTGGTCCCCAGACCAAGACGAGCTTGCGCACATCGAGGAAGGGGCACACGGACAAACCACCAAGC
>NW_026902554.1:152500-155000 GCF_943734735.2 Anopheles gambiae | reverse complement strand
ACGAGCATTAGGACAATGCCGGATGGCACCCAGCGGGCACGCGTCCGTCTGCCAGCCAAGGCCGCCAAAGCGCTGGATGGTACGAAGCTTCGCTTGGGCTTCTGCATTTCCAGAGTGAAGATGGCTCCTCCAACACCCAAAGAGCATCTTCGCTGCTACCGATGCCTTGAGCACGGCCACAACGCCCGCGATTGTCGGTCACCTGTAGACCGACAAAATGTTTGCATCCGTTGCGGACAGGAAGGTCACAAGGCTGGTACATGCATGGAAGAAATACGCTGCGGCAAATGCGATGGCCCCCATGTTATCGGGGACCGGACATGCGATCGGTCGGCCACCCAATGACGCAGCTAAAAGTCCTCCAAGTGAACCTGGGTGGAGGCAGGATCGCCCAAGATCTGGTCCTGCAAACCGCCCGACAAATGGAAGTGGACGTGCTGGTTCTTTCCCACACGTATCGACCACCCGAGAACAACCCAAGATGGGCAGTTGATGCCTCCAAAAAGGTGGCAGTCGTGGCCACAGGACGATACCCTCTACAAGGACAATGGAGCAGTGATGTTCCAGGCCTTATAGCTGCCAAGGTGGGTGGCATCACCTTCCTAAGCTGCTACGCGCCACCCAGCCTGTCGCGGGAAGGATTTGCGGAATTCGTTGAAGCAATTGAATTGGAAGCCCAATCCCACCCTCAGGTAGTAGTTGCCGGAGACTTTAACGCTTGGCATGAGGAGTGGGGAAGCCAACGCAGCAATGAGCGTGGGGAAGTACTGCTCGAGGCGTCCCAGCAATTGGGCCTGCTGCTGATGAATCGAGGGAATATGGCAACCTTTGTTGGAAACGGTGTGGCGACTGCCAGCGTTGTCGACGTGACCTTCGCCAGCTCGTCCATAGCTCAGCCGAGCACTTGGTTGGTAAGAAACACGGACACGCGATCTGACCATAGGTATATCACCTATTCGGTAGGCCCAGCGTCAGCAGACCAGCAGCGTAACCAAGGACAGTCACGTCAACGGGGCCAGCGAGAGCGTTTTCAACATGCAGGCACGCGATTTAAGACGAAACAGTTCTCGAAAGAGAATTTCCTGGCCACGCTACATGGCGAGGGATTCCGAGAGAAGGCAGTCAATCACCAGGGAATGATCTCGGCAATGATATCGGCCTGCGAGAAAACCATGCAAAGGATGACGTCGTCTTTCCCCGACCCTCATCGGGACGTTTACTGGTGGACGCCACTGATTGCTCTGCTTAGGCAAAACTGCGAGCAGACGAGAGATCGCATGCAGCAGACAAGTGATCTCCAGAACCGAAGTCTGGCTGCAGCCCAATACCGAACAGCTAAAGCTGAGCTGGATAGAGCTATACGTGCCAGCAAAAAGGCCGCCTTCCAGGAATTGATCGATGCTGCGGAGGAAAACGTTTTCGGAGCCGGGTACTTAGTAGTCCTCTCCCGTCTTCGCGGTGGAAGGGCCCCACCCGAGACGGAGAGAGCGAGGCTTGAAAGCATCGTTACAGAGCTTTTCCCGCAACATCCGCCCTTCAACTGGCCCAGCATCAGTTCCGAGGAAGAACAGGAACAGCCTGCAGACCAGCAGACTCCATGGACCCAAGTCACGATCCCGGAACTCCGTCTGATAGCTAGCACCATGCCGAACAAAAAAGCGCCGGGCCTTGACGGAATTCCGAACGCCGCTGTCAAGGCTGCAATCCTTGCGTACACGGACGTTTTCCAGGCGTTGTACCAAAGCTGTCTCGAAACGGCTACATTTCCAGCACCATGGAAACGACAGCGGTTGGTACTGCTCCCCAAGCCGGGGAAACCACCGGGTAGCAACGGGTCATACCGACCTTTGTGCATGCTGGATGCCTTAGGGAAAGTGCTGGAGAAGCTCATTCTAAACAGACTTCACAACCACCTGGAAGATCCTGCTGCGGTGAGGCTGTCAGACAGGCAGCATGGCTTCCGGAGGGGGCGATCTACAATTGGCGCCATTCGAACAGTGATCGAGGCTGGTCAGAGCGCGATGAGATTCCGCCGCACGAACGGGCGGGATAACAGGTTCCTGCTGGTCGTGTCAATGGATGTCAAGAATGCCTTCAATACGGCAAGCTGGCAGGCCATCGCCACTGCACTGCAGATGAAAGGAGTACCTGCTGGTCTGCAAAGAATCGTGAGGAGCTACTTCGAGAACCGAGAGTTGGTCTTCGAGACATCCGACGGCCCAGTAACTCGGTCCATCACGGCTGGTGTTCCACAGGGTTCGATTCTTGGCCCCACCCTGTGGAACACCATGTACGATGGAGTTCTGGACGTCGCCCTTCCGCAGGACTGCGAGATGGTGGCGTATGCTGACGACTTGGTGCTGCTGATTCCGGGCATCGACGTAAATGCAGTGAAGGCTGCAGCCGAGGAGGCGGTCGCCAGTGTCTCTCACTGGATGGCTCAACATCATCTCCAGATTGCGCCGGAAAAGACGGAGTGCGTGCTTATCTCCAGCACGAA
>NW_026902554.1:122500-142500 GCF_943734735.2 Anopheles gambiae | reverse complement strand
ACGTTTTGAGGGGTTTTAGCAAAAAAAAAATTTTCGATTACTCGAGCTCTCTGGCCCGTTCGGTGCACATTTTTGAAAAAAGCTAGGGAGCTGCCCCTAGGTTCGGGGTGTCACAAAATGTTGAAAAGTGGTCGAAAAACCACTATCCAGAATCGGATGTAGAATCATTAGACGAACTTAAAATTGTTCTACGACACCCAGCTGCGACGTTTAGTATTCGAGTTATGGCCCGTACCAGGTCTGACCGAGCAATTTTTGTTCCGCGCACTTTGTGCACCGTACACGTTGATGTTTGTATGAAAAAGTACCCTACCTAGGGACGCGTAGAGCAAATTTGTACCCCCGGGCATGTTGTCGATTGACATTCTGGTTGCACTTTTCATCATCTAGGGTGCGTTCCTGACACGTTTTGAGGGGTTTTAGCAAAAAAAAAAATTTTCGACTACTCGAGCTCTCTGGCCCGTTCGGTGCACATTTTTGAAAAAAGCTAGGGAGCTGCCCCTAGGTTCGGGGTGTCACAAAATGTTGAAAAGTGGTCGAAAAACCACTATCCAGAATCGGATGTAGAATCATTAGACGAACTTAAAATTGTTCTACGACACCCATCTGCGACGTTTAGTATTCGAGTTATGGCCCGTCCTAGGTCTGACCGAGCAATTTTTGTTCCGCGCACTTTGTGCACCGTACACTTTGATGTTTGTATGAAAAAGTACCCTACCTAGGGACGCGTAGAGCAAATTTGTACCCCCGGGCATGTTGTCGATTGACATTCTGGTTGCACTTTTCATCATCTAGGGTGCGTTCCTGACACGTTTTGAGGGGTTTTAGCAAAAAAAAAAATTTTCGACTACTCGAGCTCTCTGGCCCGTTCGGTGCACATTTTTGAAAAAAGCTAGGGAGCTGCCCCTAGGTTCGGGGTGTCACAAAATGTTGAAAAGTGGTCGAAAAACCACTATCCAGAATCGGATGTAGAATCATTAGACGAACTTAAAATTGTTCTACGACACCCATCTGCGACGTTTAGTATTCGAGTTATGGCCCGTCCTAGGTCTGACCGAGCAATTTTTGTTCCGCGCACTTTGTGCACCGTACACTTTGATGTTTGTATGAAAAAGTACCCTACCTAGGGACGCGTAGAGCAAATTTGTACCCCCGGGCATGTTGTCGATTGACATTCTGGTTGCACTTTTCATCATCTAGGGTGCGTTCCTGACACGTTTTGAGGGGTTTTAGCAAAAAAAAAATTTTCGACTACTCGAGCTCTCTGGCCCGTTCGGTGCACATTTTTGAAAAAAGCTAGGGAGCTGCCCCTAGGTTCGGGGTGTCACAAAATGTTGAAAAGTGGTCGAAAAACCACTATCCAGAATCGGATGTAGAATCATTAGACGAACTTAAAATTGTTCTACGACACCCATCTGCGACGTTTAGTATTCGAGTTATGGCCCGTCCTAGGTCTGACCGAGCAATTTTTGTTCCGCGCACTTTGTGCACCGTACACGTTGATGTTTGTATGAAAAAGTACCCTACCTAGGGACGCGTAGAGCAAATTTGTACCCCCGGGCATGTTGTCGATTGACATTCTGGTTGCACTTTTCATCATCTAGGGTGCGTTCCTGACACGTTTTGAGGGGTTTTAGCAAAAAAAAAAATTTTCGACTACTCGAGCTCTCTGGCCCGTTCGGTGCACATTTTTGAAAAAAGCTAGGGAGCTGCCCCTAGGTTCGGGGTGTCACAAAATGTTGAAAAGTGGTCGAAAAACCACTATCCAGAATCGGATGTAGAATCATTAGACGAACTTAAAATTGTTCTACGACACCCATCTGCGACGTTTAGTATTCGAGTTATGGCCCGTCCTAGGTCTGACCGAGCAATTTTTGTTCCGCGCACTTTGTGCACCGTACACTTTGATGTTTGTATGAAAAAGTACCCTACCTAGGGACGCGTAGAGCAAATTTGTACCCCCGGGCATGTTGTCGATTGACATTCTGGTTGCACTTTTCATCATCTAGGGTGCGTTCCTGACACGTTTTGAGGGGTTTTAGCAAAAAAAAAAATTTTCGACTACTCGAGCTCTCTGGCCCGTTCGGTGCACATTTTTGAAAAAAGCTAGGGAGCTGCCCCTAGGTTCGGGGTGTCACAAAATGTTGAAAAGTGGTCGAAAAACCACTATCCAGAATCGGATGTAGAATCATTAGACGAACTTAAAATTGTTCTACGACACCCATCTGCGACGTTTAGTATTCGAGTTATGGCCCGTCCTAGGTCTGACCGAGCAATTTTTGTTCCGCGCACTTTGTGCACCGTACACGTTGATGTTTGTATGAAAAAGTACCCTACCTAGGGACGCGTATAGCAAATTTGTACCCCCGGGCATGTTGTCGATTGACATTCTGGTTGCACTTTTCATCATCTAGGGTGCGTTCCTGACACGTTTTGAGGGGTTTTAGCAAAAAAAAAAATTTTCGACTACTCGAGCTCTCTGGCCCGTTCGGTGCACATTTTTGAAAAAAGCTAGGGAGCTGCCCCTAGGTTCGGGGTGTCACAAAATGTTGAAAAGTGGTCGAAAAACCACTATCCAGAATCGGATGTAGAATCATTAGACGAACTTAAAATTGTTCTACGACACCCATCTGCGACGTTTAGTATTCGAGTTATGGCCCGTCCTAGGTCTGACCGAGCAATTTTTGTTCCGCGCACTTTGTGCACCGTACACGTTGATGTTTGTATGAAAAAGTACCCTACCTAGGGACGCGTATAGCAAATTTGTACCCCCGGGCATGTTGTCGATTGACATTCTGGTTGCACTTTTCATCATCTAGGGTGCGTTCCTGACACGTTTTGAGGGGTTTTAGCAAAAAAAAAAATTTTCGACTACTCGAGCTCTCTGGCCCGTTCGGTGCACATTTTTGAAAAAAGCTAGGGAGCTGCCCCTAGGTTCGGGGTGTCACAAAATGTTGAAAAGTGGTCGAAAAACCACTATCCAGAATCGGATGTAGAATCATTAGACGAACTTAAAATTGTTCTACGACACCCAGCTGCGACGTTTAGTATTCGAGTTATGGCCCGTACCAGGTCTGACCGAGCAATTTTTGTTCCGCGCACTTTGTGCACCGTACACTTTGATGTTTGTATGAAAAAGTACCCTACCTAGGGACGCGTAGAGCAAATTTGTACCCCCGGGCATGTTGTCGATTGACATTCTGGTTGCACTTTTCATCATCTAGGGTGCGTTCCTGACACGTTTTGAGGGGTTTTAGCAAAAAAAAAATTTTCGACTACTCGAGCTCTCTGGCCCGTTCGGTGCACATTTTTGAAAAAAGCTAGGGAGCTGCCCCTAGGTTCGGGGTGTCACAAAATGTTGAAAAGTGGTCGAAAAACCACTATCCAGAATCGGATGTAGAATCATTAGACGAACTTAAAATTGTTCTACGACACCCATCTGCGACGTTTAGTATTCGAGTTATGGCCCGTCCTAGGTCTGACCGAGCAATTTTTGTTCCGCGCACTTTGTGCACCGTACACGTTGATGTTTGTATGAAAAAGTACCCTACCTAGGGACGCGTATAGCAAATTTGTACCCCCGGGCATGTTGTCGATTGACATTCTGGTTGCACTTTTCATCATCTAGGGTGCGTTCCTGACACGTTTTGAGGGGTTTTAGCAAAAAAAAAAATTTTCGACTACTCGAGCTCTCTGGCCCGTTCGGTGCACATTTTTGAAAAAAGCTAGGGAGCTGCCCCTAGGTTCGGGGTGTCACAAAATGTTGAAAAGTGGTCGAAAAACCACTATCCAGAATCGGATGTAGAATCATTAGACGAATTTAAAATTGTTCTACGACACCCATCTGCGACGTTTAGTATTCGAGTTATGGCCCGTCCTAGGTCTGACCGAGCAATTTTTGTTCCGCGCACTTTGTGCACCGTACACTTTGATGTTTGTATGAAAAAGTACCCTACCTCGGGACGCGTAGAGCAAATTTGTACCCCCGGGCATGTTGTCGATTGACATTCTGGTTGCACTTTTCATCATCTAGGGTGCGTTCCTGACACGTTTTGAGGGGTTTTAGCAAAAAAAAAATTTTCGACTACTCGAGCTCTCTGGCCCGTTCGGTGCACATTTTTGAAAAAAGCTAGGGAGCTGCCCCTAGGTTCGGGGTGTCACAAAATGTTGAAAAGTGGTCGAAAAACCACTATCCAGAATCGGATGTAGAATCGTTAGACGAACTTAAAATTGTTCTACGACACCCATCTGCGACGTTTAGTATTCGAGATATGGCCCGTCCTAGGTCTGACCGAGCAAGTTTTGTTCCGCGCACTTTGTGCACCGTACACTTTGATGTTTGTATGAAAAAGTACCCTACCTAGGGACGCGTAGAGCAAATTTGTACCCCCGGGCATGTTGTCGATTGACATTCTGGTTGCACTTTTCATCATCTAGGGTGCGTTCCTGACACGTTTTGAGGGGTTTTAGCAAAAAAATTTTTTTCGACTACTCGAGCTCTCTGGCCCGTTCGGTGCACATTTTTGAAAAAAGCTAGGGAGCTGCCCCTAGGTTCGGGGTGTCACAAAATGTTGAAAAGTGGTCGAAAAACCACTATCCAGAATCGGATGTAGAATCGTTAGACGAACTTAAAATTGTTCTACGACACCCATCTGCGACGTTTAGTATTCGAGTTATGGCCCGTACCAGGTCTGACCGAGCAATTTTTGTTCCGCGCACTTTGTGCACCGTACACTTTGATGTTTGTATGAAAAAGTACCCTACCTAGGGACGCGTAGAGCAAATTTGTACCCCCGGGCATGTTGTCGATTGACATTCTGGTTGCACTTTTCATCATCTAGGGTGCGTTCCTGACACGTTTTGAGGGGTTTTAGCAAAAAAAAAATTTTCGACTACTCGAGCTCTCTGGCCCGTTCGGTGCACATTTTTGAAAAAAGCTAGGGAGCTGCCCCTAGGTTCGGGGTGTCACAAAATGTTGAAAAGTGGTCGAAAAACCACTATCCAGAATCGGATGTAGAATCGTTAGACGAACTTAAAATTGTTCTACGACACCCATCTGCGACGTTTAGTATTCGAGTTATGGCCCGTCCTAGGTCTGACCGAGCAATTTTTGTTCCGCGCACTTTGTGCACCGTACACTTTGATGTTTGTATGAAAAAGTACCCTACCTAGGGACGCGTAGAGCAAATTTGTACCCCCGGGCATGTTGTCGATTGACATTCTGGTTGCACTTTTCATCATCTAGGGTGCGTTCCTGACACGTTTTGAGGGGTTTTAGCAAAAAAAAAATTTTCGACTACTCGAGCTCTCTGGCCCGTTCGGTGCACATTTTTGAAAAAAGCTAGGGAGCTGCCCCTAGGTTCGGGGTGTCACAAAATGTTGAAAAGTGGTCGAAAAACCACTATCCAGAATCGGATGTAGAATCGTTAGACGAACTTAAAATTGTTCTACGACACCCATCTGCGACGTTTAGTATTCGAGATATGGCCCGTCCTAGGTCTGACCGAGCAAGTTTTGTTCCGCGCACTTTGTGCACCGTACACTTTGATGTTTGTATGAAAAAGTACCCTACCTAGGGACGCGTAGAGCAAATTTGTACCCCCGGGCATGTTGTCGATTGACATTCTGGTTGCACTTTTCATCATCTAGGGTGCGTTCCTGACACGTTTTGAGGGGTTTTAGCAAAAAAATTTTTTTCGACTACTCGAGCTCTCTGGCCCGTTCGGTGCACATTTTTGAAAAAAGCTAGGGAGCTGCCCCTAGGTTCGGGGTGTCACAAAATGTTGAAAAGTGGTCGAAAAACCACTATCCAGAATCGGATGTAGAATCATTAGACGAATTTAAAATTGTTCTACGACACCCATCTGCGACGTTTAGTATTCGAGATATAGCACTTTGTAGGTCTGACCGAGCAATTTTTGTTCCGCGCACTTTGTGTTCATGGATGTCGATAAAGGTACAAGTTGCCGGTCGGGATAGCCGTGCACCAAAACTGTGTACCGATCAGGGAAAGTACAAGACGAAGGGTGCATCTCGAGCGTACGCGTTCATAGATGTCCATGTTGGTACACTTGCACCAAAATTGTGTACCAATCAGGGAAAGTACAACATGGAGGGCGCAGCCCGGGCGTACCCGATCATGGATGTCCATGTTGATACAATCTACGTGTACGTACCTAGTTTTTGTATCAAAAGTTGCATTAAAGTGCTTGTATGCTTAAAATGCTTATCTCAACCGGTCACCTTTTGGCCTGTCCTTTTATAACAGAAACCTAGAAAGATACTCGATATTTTTGTGTTTTTCCATTAGCCCGGGACGACGAAATGAGCTATGTGCACATCGTGCAGAAAACTGTCTTCGCCACGCATGTTTTTGTCTATCCACTCATATAATCACCCACATTTGTGTTCAACACGGACGGCGCAGCCCGAGCGAACGCGTTAATGTTTATGTTTGTACACACTGCTTGTACGATTCTAGGATTTGGTAATTGCGTCACAGTGCCCGACCGTCGCGGACACCATTCTTGGACAGAAGTCCTAGTACGTAGAGTACTTTCCCTAGGTATGTGCTCGTTCGTGACTATCGTTGCGTGCTTACGGACACGCTTGGGTATGTTTACCATACAAGGTTTACTAGGGAAACCTGGGAAGGACGCTTGCCCTCCCGTCGCGGACACCATTCTTGGAAAGAAGTCCTAGTACGTAGCGTTCCTTATTTTACTTGATCAGTTTGTAATGCATTCGCTTTGTTCCATCGACTTCTGCTACTGCTCACTAAGGGGTGTTCGTTTGCGATGTGTACGATAAGCAACTGTCTATCCTAACCAGCAGTTAATCAACACTTTTCACCCAAGTCATAGGAACATAGAGTACTTTTCCTAATCGGTACACAATTTTGGTGCACCTCTAACCTGGCCGGCACTTTATCGTTACG
This sequence comes from Anopheles gambiae, assembly GCF_943734735.2. NCBI lineage: Eukaryota > Metazoa > Arthropoda > Insecta > Diptera > Culicidae > Anopheles > Anopheles gambiae. Next base: position 135,563 of record NW_026902554.1, on the reverse strand, counting down.
TTTTGTGCATAACCTAGGGACGTGGTGTAAGTTTCATGATTTTTATGTTTGATTCGGTTTATTATGATTGAAAACTACGCTACGTCCCAGAAATTTGAACTCGACTACTTCCTCCATGTGGCGCCAAAAGCTACTGGGCAACGCCTAGCTAATGCCCCATTTGTACTTCAATTTGCATAATCAATTTTGAAAAATACGCTAAGTCCCAGAAATCTGAACTCGAATACTTTTGCCACGTGGCGCAAAAAAGCTACTGAGAAACGCCTAGCCTTTTACCCATTTATAATTTAGTTTTCGTTATTAGTTTTGAACAATACGCAAAGTTCCAAGAATCTGAACTCGAATACTTTTTACATGTGCCGCCAAAAGCTACTGAGCAACGCCTAGGTTGATACATTTTTGGTACATGGAGTGTATGCATGCAGGATTACTGCCGTGCTGGACCGGAAAATCGAACTTGCTACTAGAACATAAAGTAATTCCCCTAGATAGGTGCTTTTGCATACCTCTGATCGACGACCATGCAACGTGCGACACGCGTAGCTAGGCTTGCCCAAACAAATTTCCTAGGATAGCACCAAATTGCACACCTTCAGGGGTATATTTTGGTACCGTGTACCGTGCATGGTACAAGTATCAGCAGCTCGTGCAATTTATTTTGCATCGTGTTGCGGTTGCTGGTGCGTCGGGATAGGAGTATTTCGAGACTTTCGCCAAGCGTTGGTGCCATTTGGGGGATAATTAATGTTCTAGCCACAATAAACGTGCCACATAATGCCAATAAGGAAAAAGCCGTTTTCTAGGGACTTCCAGTCAAAATGTTTGCCATCAGCGCTTTCCTGTCGAGTTCAGGATCTGGGACTTAGCGTTTTTTTTTCACGATCCAATCCAACGACCAGATCGTGAATAAACAATACATACAACAGTGCATCCCTTTAAAGTAGGAAAAAGCCGAATTCTAGGGAGCTCCAGTCCAAAAGGTTGTCATCAGCGCTCTCCTCTCGAGTTCAAGATTTGGGACTTAGCGTTTTTTTCGCGATCCAGCCAAAAGACCAGATCGTGAAATAAACAATTAATATAACTGTACTAGTACATCCCTTCAACTGAAGCAAGTGCACCATACATGACCCGTACGCCAATCATCCATGCACATGACACGTCAACTAAGTCAACACATGATACAACTTGGACAACTGACGGGTAAGTAGGTCATCTCGTACACGACGACACATCGACCAAACCAGGTCAACACGTCACATGCACAAGACATCCTACTACCAAGGCCGGCCACCTCGACACACGACGTGTTAACCGAACATGGTCAACAACACCATCATGTGCAAGGCAACCGGCCCAAACGGATTAACTTATACAACTTGTAACGAGCAGGTGTGTAAGCTTACTGGTTTGGTCGGCACGTTTCTCACATCAAGACAATCAAGTCGAGAACGAGGCACGCCGACAAGCTCACTAGTGTTACGTGTTCCGCTCCATACCGTGTCAAGTCACTCGTCTGACACGGAAGTAGCCAGCTCTTGTCCACTAGTGTAAAGGAACGGTCTCCAGACCAAGTCAAGTCACTCGTCTGACAAGGAAAGAGCACGCACCAAGCTTCACCAGAGCACGGCACCACGGTCCCCAGACCAAGATGGTTCGTTGCGCCATCGAGGAAGGGGCACGCGATCCCTTGCTACACTTAACTAAGTACACTCTTGCTCTCACAAAAGTATCCCCTGTGTCGACGTGGTCCCCAGACCAAGACGAGCTTGCGCACATCGAGGAAGGGGCACACGGACAAACCACCAAGCATGGGTCGCCTGAGAGGATCGATGCGAACGCATCTCTACAACTCGCAGCTCCCAGCCTGAAGTCCCGTCGTTTGCGGGCGGTTGATAGGTGTCGAAACTAGGTATATCCACGTTGGGCAGAGCTCAAGCCAACGGCGTTCCCAGTTACGGTACTAACACGTGCAGCGAACTCCACTCGTTGCGGCCTAGGTATAGCGGGATGAGACGCCGGGCTGCAGACGCAGACTCCAACGGATCTCAGAGGGTTGTTAGGCCCGCTAGCTTCCGAACACCTAATGGGTTTGAGAAGCGCTATCAGCTCGGATTGGCTACGACCTTAGAGGCGTTCAGGCATAATCCAGCGGACGTAGCGTCATACCAAAGTCCGGTCGGACTAGTATTGAGCCAGTGGTCCGTACCTGTGGTTCCTCTCGTACTGCACAGGAATTCCGTTAAGATAGCGACTATAAGCACACACCAGTAGGGTAAAACTAACCTGTCTCACGACGGTCTAAACCCAGCTCACGTTCCCTTGAAAGGGTGAACAATCCTACGCTTGGTGAATTTTGCTTCACAATGATAGGAAGAGCCGACATCGAAGGATCAAAAAGCCACGTCGCTATGAACGCTTGGCGGCCACAAGCCAGTTATCCCTGTATTGCGAATGCTCACCGTGTGTTTGTGTGACGTGGTGCAAAAGAAGAAATTCGAAAAAAGTGCCCAAAATGTGCCTGAGTTGCATTATTTTAGTGTAAACAGTGCATCTGAGCACGAAAAAAGGTGTAAAGAAGTGATCCGCGCATGAAAAAGCCACAAAATTGTGAAAAAAGTTTTGCGTCATCCAGCCCATACTGGGCCAAGGTTTCGCCGGATCTCTGTTTTCAGCGATATAATTTGCCCAGATTCTCGCCGGGTGCGGTTTTTAAGGCCAGCGGGTGGCCAAAGAACGTTCATCCAGTGAAAACCGATCGAAAATCGCCCGTTCTGTGACCGAAAAAAGTGAAATAATATTTAATATTATTCGGGGAACAAATTTATGAAAATTCGGTTCCGGGTGAAATTGGGTGGGTTGACTGTACGGCCCCTGACGGACCGATTGTTAAGGTGCCGTTACACGAGTAACCATAGTTTAGGTGACCATCGACGTGCAGAAAATTTTTGTTTTTTTTTTTGTGACATCTGCCAATTGCGAATACTCACCGTGTGCTTGTGCGACGTGGTGCAAAAACAGAAATTCGAAAAAAGTGCCCAAAATGTGCCTGAGTTGCACTATTTTAGTGTAAACAGTGTATCTGAGCACGAAAAAAGGTGTGACATCAGTTTGACAGCTAAGCAGAGGAATTTCAAAGTGGCATAACTTCGGCACCCGCCAAGCTACCCCGACGGGAAAGTGTTGCCTGTGGAAGCGGTATCGAAATCTTTCAGGGCAGGGTGAAATATTTCACTTTGGAAATATTTCACTTTTTTTTTTTTTTTTTTTTTTTTTTTTTTTTTTTTTTTTTTTTTTTTTTTTTTTCTTCAAAAAAAAAAAAAAGAAAAAGGGGAAAAAAAAAAAAAGAAGGAAGGAAGGAAGAGAAGGGGAAAAAAAGAAGGAGAAAAAGGGAAGAGGGAGGAAGGAAAAAAAAAAAGAAAAAAGGGAAGGAAGGAAGAAGAGAAAAAGAAGAGAAAGGGAAGAGAAAAAAAAAAAAAAAAAACCATCTTCCATGTGCGCGGGCGTCAGGCAGAGTGCGTCGGGCTGCCATCAAACCCTCAAGTAGGTGCGCGTTTGTGAAAGCGGCCCTGAAATCTTTCAGGGAGGGTGAAATATTTCACTTTTGAAATATTTCAAAATTTGAAATTTTTCAACATTTCAAAAATCCGTTCTCCATCGGTTTTCTTGACGAACCTAAAACCGGGGGTCGGTTTCTGACGCCTCGTTGGCGAGAGTGCGGGCGTTAGGCATAGTGCGTCGGGCTGCCAACAAACCCTCAAGTAGGTGCGCGCAACGTTGAAACCAACATGTCGGGGTTGGGCGGTGATGCCCATCCCCAAGGGAGCTCGGGACGAGTACTTCGCCCGAGGGCTCGATCGGTGTCCCTCAACCGGGTCGACGCATTAAAAGTGTCTGACTCAACACCGGTGGAGCCACCACCCACCGCAGGCATCGTCTACTTGAGTGATGATGAAGAAGAATTGAACTGCACGATCCTCGCGGGCCCGTCGGGATTAGCAGTTCCACCAATGGGGAAGGTGCCATTGGTAGTGCTGGACAAGTTGCCCAGCCAGAGTCAACAGCGCGAGGAGATGACGGTACCGGCCACCTCAACACCAAAGGCTGGTAAGTGTTCTTCTGCTGAACCATCTCTCTCAGAGATGAACGAGAGCTTGAAGCTCCTGGCCATGCAGGTTGCTCAGCTCTCAAAGGAGCTTAGCCTCTGCCGTAAGGAGCTCCAGAAAAGTTTGATGAAAAATGCGGCGCTTGAACGGGAGCTCGAAACGTACAGGATGGGCGCCCGTTCGGTCATCGAGCTGCAGCAGCAAGCAGCAGCAGCCCCAATGATGACAGCCCAGGGAGCCCACAGCTCTCGCAACCGTCGCGGTCGCCAAGGACCACAGCAGCAGGAGCAGCGGCAGCAGCAGCAACAGCATCAGCAGCGGGAACAGCAGCAGCAGCAGCAGCAGCAGCAGCAGCAGCAGCAGCAGCAACAACAACAGCAGCAGCGGAACCAGCAGCGTGAATGGCAGCAGCAGCAGCAGCAGCAGCAGCATCAACAGCGAGAACAGCAGCAGCAGCAACGGGTGCAGCAACAGAATCAGCAGCACCAACGTCAGCAGCAGCAGCAGCAGCAGCAGCGGCAACAGCAACAGCAGCAGGAGCAGCAAGAATTATGGACGACGGTAGTGCGCCGCCGTCAAAATACACAGCAGCAGCAGCAGTCTAACCAACCGCAGCAACAACAACAGCAGACTGGGCGGTATCAGCCGCCGCAAATGAGGCAGCAGCTACAGCAGCAACAGCAGCAACGACAGCCACAGCGATAGGTGGTCGCAGGCTTGTCGCAACAGCAGCAGCAGCAGCATCAACAGCAGCAGCAGAAGCGTAAGCGTCCTAAGCCCGAACTGATAGAGATCTCTCCTGGTCAGAACGAGACTTTCGAGAGCGTCTCCTTGAAAATCCGTAAAGCCGTTGACGATAATGGCACACATAAGGAGTTAAAGGATTTCATCATCATGGGCCGGCGCACAGATAAGGCGTTGCTACGACTGACGCTTGCTAGATCCGCAAACGCGACCTTAATTCTCCAGCAGATCCGAACGATCATCGGCGAGGCTGGAACTTGTCGACACGTGACGGAAATGGCGGCCTTGGTAGTAAACGACATCGACCCCCTAGCCAAGGAGGAAGAGCTTACAGCTCTCCTTGAAAACAAGATCGAGGGTGGGGCAGGCATCGTCTCAACGAGCATTAGGACAATGCCGGATGGCACCCAGCGGGCACGCGTCCGTCTGCCAGCCAAGGCCGCCAAAGCGCTGGATGGTACGAAGCTTCGCTTGGGCTTCTGTATTTCCAGAGTGAAGATGGCTCCTCCAACACCCAAAGAGCATCTTCGCTGCTACCGATGCCTTGAGCACGGCCACAACGCCCGCGATTGTCGGTCACCTGTAGACCGACAAAATGTTTGCATCCGTTGCGGACAGGAAGGTCACAAGGCTGGTACATGCATGGAAGAAATACGCTGCGGCAAATGCGATGGCCCCCATGTTATCGGGGACCGGACATGCGATCGGTCGGCCACCCAATGACGCAGCTAAAAGTCCTCCAAGTGAACCTGGGTGGAGGCAGGATCGCCCAAGATCTGGTCCTGCAAACCGCCCGACAAATGGAAGTGGACGTGCTGGTTCTTTCCCACACGTATCGACCACCCGAGAACAACCCAAGATGGGCAGTTGATGCCTCCAAAAAGGTGGCAGTCGTGGCCACAGGACGATACCCTCTACAAGGACAATGGAGCAGTGATGTTCCAGGCCTTATAGCTGCCAAGGTGGGTGGCATCACCTTCCTAAGCTGCTACGCGCCACCCAGCCTGTCGCGGGAAGGATTTGCGGAATTCGTTGAAGCAATTGAATTGGAAGCCCAATCCCACCCTCAGGTAGTAGTTGCCGGAGACTTTAACGCTTGGCATGAGGAGTGGGGAAGCCGACGCAGCAATGAGCGTGGGGAAGTACTGCTCGAGGCGTCCCAGCAATTGGGCCTGCTGCTGATGAATCGAGGGAATGTGGCAACCTTTGTTGGAAACGGTGTGGCGACTGCCAGCGTTGTCGACGTGACCTTCGCCAGCTCGTCCATAGCTCAGCCGAGCACTTGGTTGGTAAGAAACACGGACACGCGATCTGACCATAGGTATATCACCTATTCGGTAGGCCCAGCGTCAGCAGACCAGCAGCGTAACCAAGGACAGTCACGTCAACGGGGCCAGCGAGAGCGTTTTCAACATGCAGGCACGCGATTTAAGACGAAACAGTTCTCGAAAGAGAATTTCCTGGCCACGCTACATGGCGAGGGATTCCGAGAGAAGGCAGTCAATCACCAGGGAATGATCTCGGCAATGATATCGGCCTGCGAGAAAACCATGCAAAGGATGACGTCGTCTTTCCCCGACCCTCATCGGGACGTTTACTGGTGGACGCCACTGATTGCTCTGCTTAGGCAGAACTGCGAGCAGACGAGAGATCGCATGCAGCAGACAAGTGATCTCCAGAACCGAAGTCTGGCTGCAGCCCAATACCGAACAGCTAAAGCTGAGCTGGATAGAGCTATACGTGCCAGCAAAAAGGCTGCCTTCCAGGAATTGATCGATGCTGCGGAGGAAAACGTTTTCGGAGCCGGGTACTTAGTAGTCCTCTCCCGTCTTCGCGGTGGAAGGGCCCCACCCGAGACGGAGAGAGCGAGGCTTGAAAGCATCGTTACAGAGCTTTTCCCGCAACATCCGCCCTTCAACTGGCCCAGCATCAGTTCCGAGGAAGAACAGGAACAGCCTGCAGACCAGCAGACTCCATGGACCCAAGTCACGATCCCGGAACTCCGTCTGATAGCTAGCACCATGCCGAACAAAAAAGCGCCGGGCCTTGACGGAATTCCGAACGCCGCTGTCAAGGCTGCAATCCTTGCGTACACGGACGTTTTCCAGGCGTTGTACCAAAGCTGTCTGGAAACGGCTACATTTCCAGCACCATGGAAACGACAGCGGTTGGTACTGCTCCCCAAGCCGGGGAAACCACCGGGTAGCAGCGGGTCATACCGACCTTTGTGCATGCTGGATGCCTTAGGGAAAGTGCTGGAGAAGCTCATTCTAAACAGACTTCACAACCACCTGGAAGATCCTGCTGCGGTGAGGCTGTCAGACAGGCAGCATGGCTTCCGGAGGGGGCGATCTACAATTGGTGCCATTCGAACAGTGATCGAGGCTGGTCAGAGCGCGATGAGATTCCGCCGCACGAACGGGCGGGATAACAGGTTCCTGCTGGTCGTGTCAATGGATGTCAAGAATGCCTTCAATACGGCAAGCTGGCAGGCCATCGCCACTGCACTGCAGATGAAAGGAGTACCTGCTGGTCTGCAAAGAATCGTGAGGAGCTACTTCGAGAACCGAGAGTTGGTCTTCGAGACATCCGACGGCCCAGTAACTCGGTCCATCACGGCTGGTGTTCCACAGGGTTCGATTCTTGGCCCCACCCTGTGGAACACCATGTACGATGGAGTTCTGGACGTCGCCCTTCCGCAGGACTGCGAGATGGTGGCGTATGCTGACGACTTGGTGCTGCTGATTCCGGGCATCGACGTAAATGCAGTGAAGGCTGCAGCCGAGGAGGCGGTCGCCAGTGTCTCTCACTGGATGGCTCAACATCATCTCCAGATTGCGCCGGAAAAGACGGAGTGCGTGCTTATCTCCAGCACGAAGAACCCTACGCAGGTCACCATAAGAGTAGGGGACGTGGAGGTGACATCTTCCCGCACGATGCGTTACCTTGGGGTGACCCTTCACGATCACCTATCGTGGCTGCCCCATGTCCGAGAGGTAACCACTCGGGCAAGGAAGATAGCAGATGCCGTTACCCGCCTCTTGCGCAACCACAGTGGACCAAAGACCAGCAAAGCGCGACTGTTGGCCTCGGTCGCAGAGTCGGTCATCCGATATGCTGCGCCCATCTGGCATGGCGAGGTGACGAAGAGAGAGTGTCGTCGACTTTTGGAGAGGGTTCAGCGAGTCTCAGCACGGAGGGTGGCACGCACCTTCCGTACCGTAAGGTATGAGACCGCCACCCTCCTCGCCGGGCTGACCCCCATCTGTCTCTTGATAGAGGAGGATGCGCGAGTGTTCGAGCGTGTTAATGATCCGGGACGGTCGATAACGAAGGCAGCCATCCGGTTGGAGGAGAGGCAGCGCACCATCACGATGTGGCAGAGCCAATGGGACGCCGAGGCCGACACCTCCAGATACACCCGGTGGACGCATCGGATAATCCGCGACATCAGCGCTTGGCAAGGCCGGAGACACGGGGAGATGACCTTCCACTTGGCCCAGGTGCTCTCTGGACATGGGTTCTTCAGAGAGTACCTGGCCATCAACGGCTTTACGGAATCCCCTGACTGTCGGAGCTGTGCGGGTGTTCCGGAAAATGCCCATCACGCCATCTTCGAATGCCCCAGGTTTGCTCGAGTGAGGATGGAGTACTTTGGTGAACTGGGGCCGAATCCGGTCACGCCGGACAGTCTTCAGGACTTCCTTATGGGCAGCCAAGACAACTGGAGCAGCTTCTGTGAGGCGGCACGTCGAATAACAACAACGCTGCAGCGTGACTGGGACACGGAACGAGAACAGCGGGCTGCTTCCAATCGTGAGGAAGCTGAAATACAACAGCAGCTACAGCGAGAGGAAGACGAACGCCGCACTGAAGAACGGCGGCAGCTCCACAATGAGGCAAATCGTGCCTACCGCCAGCGCAATAGGAGAAGTCAACCTACTCCACCAGCTCCACCACCAACACCCAGGGAGGCCGCTCGCCTCGAAGATGGGCGACGGAGAGTGGCCCGCTGGCGGGAAAGACAACGAATGATTCGGAACGGTGGAATCCAAATGCTACGAGCGCTGTTCGGCCATGATGCCTGGTCGAGCGAAAGTGACGATGAACCCGATGACGTCGAGCGAGGCGGACTTGATGCTGCCCAGCAGGCAGCAGCAGCCGAAGCCGAAAGAGCGGCACGCTAAAGCTAACTTTAGTAAAAAGAACAACGAAAGTGTAAAAAAAAAAAGAGAAAGGTGCTTCGGTACAGATATAGGGCTCCCCTTAAGGGAATGAATTCAGAGGAACAGTTTGGAAAATAGAATTTCAACTTAAATTAAACGGAAAGGTGCGAACGCACGGCTAAAAAGTTAGGCTCCCTATGAGCATCACGTCCACCCTTAAATCCCTTCGCAGGGCATAAGGGGCGGATTATGAGAGGGCTGGGTTTTCTTTTCGATGTAACATACGATCAATAAAAATCCACTCGATATAAAAAAAAAAAAAAAAGCCAGTTATCCCTGTGGTAACTTTTCTGACACCTCTTGCTAAAAACTCGTTATAACCAAAAGGATCGTAAGGCCAAGCTTTCGCTGTCCCGAAGTGTACTGAACGTTGGGATCAAGCCAGCTTTTGTCCTTATGCTCAGCGTGTGGTTTCTGTCCACACTGAGCTGACCTTTGGACACCTCCGTTATCGTTTTGGAGATGTACCGCCCCAGTCAAACTCCGCACCTGGCACTGTCCATGACGTGGACCGAAAGGACCTGTCCAGGAGTCTTCGAGCCGGGCGGCGCGCGGAACCGGGGGCAAACGTGACATCATAAACGATCGACCGCGCAGAAGCAGTGCACCACGAATGCACCGACGTACGCAAGCTTGTACCCTTGCGGGCCACGGCTCACGGTCGGACAAGCGGGTAACACGCTACACACGACGATGCTACGATGCAGTCTCCCCGGCGGCACCACCCAGCGACACACTGGACGCTGAGCGAGAAACACGGCGCATTGGGCGCGCGCAGGCGAACCGCCGCCACAGCCCCCCGGAGGAGGTGCGCGCACGATCCGGACCTGGGGCCCGCGCTTGTTCCACCCAATCATGTAAGTAAGGCAACAGTAAGAGTGGTGGTATCTCAGAGGCGAGCTCCACGAGGAAGCCCTCCCACCTATGCTGCACCTCCTATATCGCCTTACAATGCCAGACTAGAGTCAAGCTCAACAGGGTCTTCTTTCCCCGCTAGTGCATCCAAGCCCGTTCCCTTGGCTGTGGTTTCGCTAGATAGTAGATAGGGACAGAGGGAATCTCGTTAATCCATTCATGCGCGTCACTAATTAGATGACGAGGCATTTGGCTACCTTTTTTTTTTTTTTTTTTTTTTTTTTTTTTTTGTTATCGAAGGGGAAATCTTGCATAAGACACCTGGGTGATCAACCCCGGTAGTGTGAGATTCTTACTCACTAAAACCCCTCCGTGCCTTCAACCGGCCCCGAGTGGATCACCCGTTAGGGTATCGACGTCACTCGGGCGGTGGATGTCCATCATCCCAGGCAACGAATGGCTTCCAACAGTGGTGATTAGCCACTGTCTAGCCCTCGGCGATGAAGCTACGATGAACTACGATGAATCCTTGTCGTTACTCGTCGTCACTGTCGCTGCTCTGCAAGGCCAACTGGATGTTGGCGAGCAAAGCACGTCGTTCGCCTCGTTCGATGACGTGTCTTCGATGTTGTTGTCGAATCATAATCGTCCGTACTGCTTGATGAACCATGCTCCAGTTATATCTGTTAGCAGACATAACTTCGATGATGTTCTCCGGCGTTAACTCCTCGTCGACTTGATGCTGAAGTCTGATGATCAGTTCACGATGACGTACACAATGGAATATCGTGTGTTCGGCGTCCTCAGGTTCCTCGCACGCATCGCATAGCGGCGAACCCGTTAACTGCATCCGATGAAGCTGGTAGGCGTAGAAGCCATGGCTGGAAAGAAACTGAGAAAGAAAGAAATCTACACCACCAAATCTTCTACTTATCCATCTGTTGACGTCGGGTATGAGACGGTATGTCCACCGACCGTGAACACTCTCATCCCATTCTCGTTGCCATCGTTCCATAGTTGTGACACGTTCCATGTTACGTGCAACCGATCCGGCGATGTTCTCTGCTCGTCTCCGATGAAAAGTCCTGGAGTCCTCGTCCAGGAGGAGATGCAGCGGGATCATTCCCGCAAGCACGCAGACTGCATCGTGAGAAGTTGTCCTGAAAGAAGAGATAACTCGCTGGACTACTGGCCGGTAAAACCGACGTAGCCATTGTCTACGGTTAGCAAATCTAAGGGTATGACACCAAATGGGCGAGGCATACCGGACCTTCGCCACAACAGTAAGAGCAATTACTCGCCTAACATTACTACTTGGACCTGCCTTATTAGGCATCATCCTTACCAAGGTGGTCCATAGCTTCGTCGCTCTCTCCACCGCATACCTGATGTGTGAAGTGTACTCGAGGCGGTCATCTAAGACCATCCCCAAATACTTTAAGCTGCGCGACGAATGTACTACGTGATCACCTACCCTGATAGCCCCGTGCTGTATCCTCTGATGGGAACTGACCATAATAAACTCGGTCTTGGTCGGGGCTATCTTTAATCCGTTGTCGGTCATCCATCTGTCGATGATGCGAATCTGGCTGGAAACGAGAATTTCAATATCATCAACACAATTACCTTCCACCAACAGTACTATATCGTCTGCATAGCCGATAATCCGTGCACCTTCCACCATTGCAACTCGTAGGACACCGTCGTACATGAGGTTCCATAACGTTGGGCCAAGTACCGAGCCTTGAGGTACACCCGATGTGACTGTAATCTCTGCCGGTCCATCTGTGGTATCATACATCAGCACACGATTCCTAAAATAATCACCAATGATATCATACAGATATTTAGGAGTGTTAATTCGCTGTAATGCATTTGCAATCGCCAACCATGAAGCACTGTTAAAAGCATTAGTAACATCTAATGTAACAACTGCACAATACCGTCCACTGTATCTGTTTCTACTTCTAGCTACCGAAACAATGTCCACTACCCGTTAAATCGCATCAACTGTTGATCGACGACTTCTGAAACCAAATTGGTCGTCAGACAGTCCGTTGACCTCCTCGATGTGTGCATTTAGCCGTTGCACTATGATGCGTTCTAGACCTTTACCTGCCCCGTCTAGTAGACAAATGGGGCGAACTGAACCCGGTTCCCCTGGTGGTTTGTTCGGCTTCGGTATTAGCACCAACCTCTGCCTTTTCCACTCATCGGGGAACTTCGCGTTCTCTAAACAGCCTTGGTAAACCCTGCAAAATGCATCGGTTGCAGTCAACATACCAACTTTCAGCGCCTCATTCGGGATACCATCTGGTCCCGGCGCCTTCTTGTTGGGTAGTCTCCTGGCAACCGCAAGAATCTCATCATTAGTAACCATCTCAAACTCTCGTGGCTGATCGATACGATAATCAGGCCACACCGTGTTTGGGTGAGTAGGAAAAAGCTCGCTCACCACTTCCCTAAACTCGTCCAATGTCATGGTTCGGGGTCCAATCGAACCCTCGGCCACTTTCTTGAACGTATGATATACAATACCAAATGATGCGTTGTTCGCTGTTCCCAGGAACTCTTTCCACTTCCTCTGTCGGGTATGCTTGATCAATCGCTTGAGGGCATTCCTTGCCACCTTGAACTCGTCCCTAAAAGAAGAATAGAGATCAGTATTAAATGCTCTTTGCGCTAATCGATCGCGGTGTTTGCACTCTTTGCGAAGTGCCTCAATCTCTAGCGTCCACCAAAATGCACTCTTGTTAGGAGTGTACCTCTTACGCTTGGTCATCGTCGCATTACACGCCGTGACAAGTATACGCATTAAGTCTTCGCTTGTAGTGACCTCGGTCTCAAAAGCGGCTTGCATCATAACTTCAAATATATCTTTGCTAAAATACTTGATGCTCCATCCCGTTATGGGTCGGGACAGATTACGCACGCTTTGCGTCTCGAGATCTATTCGTATCGCACGATGATCAGAGTTCATATAGCTAGATAAAACCTCCCACTTAAATGATCTTGCAACTGTTCTGCTCGCAAAAGTAAGATCAACTACTGACGTACGCCCTGGTCCAACATAAGTTGGGGTGCTGCCGTCGTTCAATAAAATTGCGTCAATCTGCGCAAAGGTTGATAAGACCA
>NW_026902554.1:110000-112500 GCF_943734735.2 Anopheles gambiae | reverse complement strand
TCTGACCGAGCAATTTTTGTTCCGCGCACTTTGTGCACCGTACACGTTGATGTTTGTATGAAAAAGTACCCTACCTAGGGACGCGTAGAGCAAATTTGTACCCCCGGGCATGTTGTCGATTGACATTCTGGTTGCACTTTTCATCATCTAGGGTGCGTTCCTGACACGTTTTGAGGGGTTTTAGCAAAAAAAAAAATTTTCGACTACTCGAGCTCTCTGGCCCGTTCGGTGCACATTTTTGAAAAAAGCTAGGGAGCTGCCCCTAGGTTCGGGGTGTCACAAAATGTTGAAAAGTGGTCGAAAAACCACTATCCAGAATCGGATGTAGAATCGTTAGACGAACTTAAAATTGTTCTACGACACCCATCTGCGACGTTTAGTATTCGAGTTATGGCCCGTCCTAGGTCTGACCGAGCAATTTTTGTTCCGCGCACTTTGTGCACCGTACACTTTGATGTTTGTATGAAAAAGTACCCTACCTAGGGACGCGTATAGCAAATTTGTACCCCCGGGCATGTTGTCGATTGACATTCTGGTTGCACTTTTCATCATCTAGGGTGCGTTCCTGACACGTTTTGAGGGGTTTTAGCAAAAAAATTTTTTTCGACTACTCGAGCTCTCTGGCCCGTTCGGTGCACATTTTTGAAAAAAGCTAGGGAGCTGCCCCTAGGTTCGGGGTGTCACAAAATGTTGAAAAGTGGTCGAAAAACCACTATCCAGAATCGGATGTAGAATCATTAGACGAACTTAAAATTGTTCTACGACACCCATCTGCGACGTTTAGTATTCGAGTTATGGCCCGTCCTAGGTCTGACCGAGCAATTTTTGTTCCGCGCACTTTGTGCACCGTACACTTTGATGTTTGTATGAAAAAGTACCCTACCTAGGGACGCGTAGAGCAAATTTGTACCCCCGGGCATGTTGTCGATTGACATTCTGGTTGCACTTTTCATCATCTAGGGTGCGTTCCTGACACGTTTTGAGGGGTTTTAGCAAAAAAAATTTTTTCGACTACTCGAGCTCTCTGGCCCGTTCGGTGCACATTTTTGAAAAAAGCTAGGGAGCTGCCCCTAGGTTCGGGGTGTCACAAAATGTTGAAAAGTGGTCGAAAAACCACTATCCAGAATCGGATGTAGAATCGTTAGACGAACTTAAAATTGTTCTACGACACCCATCTGCGACGTTTAGTATTCGAGATATAGCACTTTGTAGGTCTGACCGAGCAATTTTGTACTAAAATGTATGGTGAACATGTAATTCATTAAATAACATTGACTTGCATCGTGCCCTACTTCATCGGCACAGCTGTTATTGACTATCTTTAGTGGAAATGGATTGAGTTTGACCATTTTAAGCCCATTTCCTATGCCGTGCACCAACATTGTGTACCGATCAGGGAAAGTACGCTACGTACGCGTTCATGGATGTCGATGTTGGTACAAGTTGCCGGTCGGGATAGCCGTGCACCAAAACTGTGTACCGATCAGGGAAAGTACAAGACGGAGGGTGCAGCTCGAGCGTACGCGTTCATAGATGTCCATGTTGGTACACTTGCACCAAAATTGTGTACCAATCAGGGAAAGTACAACATGGAGGGCGCAGCCCGGGCGTACCCGATCATGGATGTCCATGTTGATACAATCTACGTGTACGTACCTAGTTTTTGTATCAAAAGTTGCATTAAAGTGCTTGTATGCTTAAAATGCTTATCTCAACCGGTCACCTTTTGGCCTGTCCTTTTATAACAGAAACCTAGAAAGATACTCGATATTTTTGTGTTTTTCCATTAGCCCGGGACGACGAAATGAGCTATGTGCACATCGTGCAGAAAACTGTCTTCGCCACGCATGTTTTTGTCTATCCACTCATATAATCACCCACATTTGTGTTCAACACGGACGGCGCAGCCCGAGCGAACGCGTTAATGTTTATGTTTGTACACACTGCTTGTACGATTCTAGGATTTGGTAATTGCGTCACAGTGCCCGACCGTCGCGGACACCATTCTTGGACAGAAGTCCTAGTACGTAGAGTACTTTCCCTAGGTATGTGCTCGTTCGTGACTATCGTTGCGTGCTTACGGACACGCTTGGGTATGTTTACCATACAAGGTTTACTAGGGAAACCTGGGAAGGACGCTTGCCCTCCCGTCGCGGACACCATTCTTGGAAAGAAGTCCTAGTACGTAGCGTTCCTTATTTTACTTGATCAGTTTGTAATGCATTCGCTTTGTTCCATCGACTTCTGCTACTGCTCACTAAGGGGTGTTCGTTTGCGATGTGTACGATAAGCAACTGTCTATCCTAACCAGCAGTTAATCAACACTTTTCACCCAAGTCATAGGAACATAGAGTACTTTTCCTAATCGGTACACAATTTTGGTGCACCTCTAACCTGGCCGGCACTTTATCGTTACGTTTTGTGCATAACCTAGGGACGTGGTGTAAGTTTCATGATTTTTATGTTTGATTCGGTTTATTATGATTGAAAACTACGCTAC
>NW_026902554.1:102500-105000 GCF_943734735.2 Anopheles gambiae | reverse complement strand
AGATAAGGCGTTGCTACGACTGACGCTTGCTAGATCCGCAAACGCGACCTTAATTCTCCAGCAGATCCGAACGATCATCGGCGAGGCTGGAACTTGTCGACACGTGACGGAAATGGCGGCCTTGGTAGTAAACGACATCGACCCCCTAGCCAAGGAGGAAGAGCTTACAGCTCTCCTTGAAAACAAGATCGAGGGTGGGGCAGGCATCGTCTCAACGAGCATTAGGACAATGCCGGATGGCACCCAGCGGGCACGCGTCCGTCTGCCAGCCAAGGCCGCCAAAGCGCTGGATGGTACGAAGCTTCGCTTGGGCTTCTGCATTTCCAGAGTGAAGATGGCTCCTCCAACACCCAAAGAGCATCTTCGCTGCTACCGATGCCTTGAGCACGGCCACAACGCCCGCGATTGTCGGTCACCTGTAGACCGACAAAATGTTTGCATCCGTTGCGGACAGGAAGGTCACAAGGCTGGTACATGCATGGAAGAAATACGCTGCGGCAAATGCGATGGCCCCCATGTTATCGGGGACCGGACATGCGATCGGTCGGCCACCCAATGACGCAGCTAAAAGTCCTCCAAGTGAACCTGGGTGGAGGCAGGATCGCCCAAGATCTGGTCCTGCAAACCGCCCGACAAATGGAAGTGGACGTGCTGGTTCTTTCCCACACGTATCGACCACCCGAGAACAACCCAAGATGGGCAGTTGATGCCTCCAAAAAGGTGGCAGTCGTGGCCACAGGACGATACCCTCTACAAGGACAATGGAGCAGTGATGTTCCAGGCCTTATAGCTGCCAAGGTGGGTGGCATCACCTTCCTAAGCTGCTACGCGCCACCCAGCCTGTCGCGGGAAGGATTTGCGGAATTCGTTGAAGCAATTGAATTGGAAGCCCAATCCCACCCTCAGGTAGTAGTTGCCGGAGACTTTAACGCTTGGCATGAGGAGTGGGGAAGCCAACGCAGCAATGAGCGTGGGGAAGTACTGCTCGAGGCGTCCCAGCAATTGGGCCTGCTGCTGATGAATCGAGGGAATGTGGCAACCTTTGTTGGAAACGGTGTGGCGACTGCCAGCGTTGTCGACGTGACCTTCGCCAGCTCGTCCATAGCTCAGCCGAGCACTTGGTTGGTAAGAAACACGGACACGCGATCTGACCATAGGTATATCACCTATTCGGTAGGCCCAGCGTCAGCAGACCAGCAGCGTAACCAAGGACAGTCACGTCAACGGGGCCAGCGAGAGCGTTTTCAACATGCAGGCACGCGATTTAAGACGAAACAGTTCTCGAAAGAGAATTTCCTGGCCACGCTACATGGCGAGGGATTCCGAGAGAAGGCAGTCAATCACCAGGGAATGATCTCGGCAATGATATCGGCCTGCGAGAAAACCATGCAAAGGATGACGTCGTCTTTCCCCGACCCTCATCGGGACGTTTACTGGTGGACGCCACTGATTGCTCTGCTTAGGCAAAACTGCGAGCAGACGAGAGATCGCATGCAGCAGACAAGTGATCTCCAGAACCGAAGTCTGGCTGCAGCCCAATACAGAACAGCTAAAGCTGAGCTGGATAGAGCTATACGTGCCAGCAAAAAGGCTGCCTTCCAGGAATTGATCGATGCTGCGGAGGAAAACGTTTTCGGAGCCGGGTACTTAGTAGTCCTCTCCCGTCTTCGCGGTGGAAGGGCCCCACCCGAGACGGAGAGAGCGAGGCTTGAAAGCATCGTTACAGAGCTTTTCCCGCAACATCCGCCCTTCAACTGGCCCAGCATCAGTTCCGAGGAAGAACAGGAACAGCCTGCAGACCAGCAGACTCCATGGACCCAAGTCACGATCCCGGAACTCCGTCTGATAGCTAGCACCATGCCGAACAAAAAAGCGCCGGGCCTTGACGGAATTCCGAACGCCGCTGTCAAGGCTGCAATCCTTGCGTACACGGACGTTTTCCAGGCGTTGTACCAAAGCTGTCTGGAAACGGCTACATTTCCAGCACCATGGAAACGACAGCGGTTGGTACTGCTCCCCAAGCCGGGGAAACCACCGGGTAGCAACGGGTCATACCGACCTTTGTGCATGCTGGATGCCTTAGGGAAAGTGCTGGAGAAGCTCATTCTAAACAGACTTCACAACCACCTGGAAGATCCTGCTGCGGTGAGGCTGTCAGACAGGCAGCATGGCTTCCGGAGGGGGCGATCTACAATTGGCGCCATTCGAACAGTGATCGAGGCTGGTCAGAGCGCGATGAGATTCCGCCGCACGAACGGGCGGGATAACAGGTTCCTGCTGGTCGTGTCAATGGATGTCAAGAATGCCTTCAATACGGCAAGCTGGCAGGCCATCGCCACTGCACTGCAGATGAAAGGAGTACCTGCTGGTCTGCAAAGAATCGTGAGGAGCTACTTCGAGAACCGAGAGTTGGTCTTCGAGACATCCGACGGCCCAGTAACTCGGTCCATCACGGCTGGTGTTCCACAGGGTTCGATTCTTGGCCCCACCCTGTGGAACA
>NW_026902554.1:85000-92500 GCF_943734735.2 Anopheles gambiae | reverse complement strand
TCTTCATTTTTGACCTCGAAGCAAGGTACCTTCCCTATAGTAGGCAATGAGTAAATGATCATAATCCCAGGAGGGCAAAAAATGGGAACCCGAGAGGAAAGCGCTGTTGGCGCGCCTAAGCTAGTGGCCCGTAGAGTAAAAAGGGTACCCCCAACAAAGTTGTCGTTTGACGTTCTGGTTGCACTTTTTATCATCTAAAATCAGTTTTCTACACGTTTTGAGGGGTTTTAGCAAAAAAAAAATTTTCGATTACTCGAGCTCTCTGGCCCGTTCGGTGCACATTTTTGAAAAAAGCTAGGGAGCTGCCCCTAGGTTCGGGGTGTCACAAAATGTTGAAAAGTGGTCGAAAAACCACTATCCAGAATCGGATGTAGAATCATTAGACGAACTTAAAATTGTTCTACGACACCCAGCTGCGACGTTTAGTATTCGAGTTATGGCCCGTACCAGGTCTGACCGAGCAATTTTTGTTCCGCGCACTTTGTGCACCGTACACGTTGATGTTTGTATGAAAAAGTACCCTACCTAGGGACGCGTAGAGCAAATTTGTACCCCCGGGCATGTTGTCGATTGACATTCTGGTTGCACTTTTCATCATCTAGGGTGCGTTCCTGACACGTTTTGAGGGGTTTTAGCAAAAAAAAAAATTTTCGACTACTCGAGCTCTCTGGCCCGTTCGGTGCACATTTTTGAAAAAAGCTAGGGAGCTGCCCCTAGGTTCGGGGTGTCACAAAATGTTGAAAAGTGGTCGAAAAACCACTATCCAGAATCGGATGTAGAATCATTAGACGAACTTAAAATTGTTCTACGACACCCATCTGCGACGTTTAGTATTCGAGTTATGGCCCGTCCTAGGTCTGACCGAGCAATTTTTGTTCCGCGCACTTTGTGCACCGTACACGTTGATGTTTGTATGAAAAAGTACCCTACCTAGGGACGCGTATAGCAAATTTGTACCCCCGGGCATGTTGTCGATTGACATTCTGGTTGCACTTTTCATCATCTAGGGTGCGTTCCTGACACGTTTTGAGGGGTTTTAGCAAAAAAAAAAATTTTCGACTACTCGAGCTCTCTGGCCCGTTCGGTGCACATTTTTGAAAAAAGCTAGGGAGCTGCCCCTAGGTTCGGGGTGTCACAAAATGTTGAAAAGTGGTCGAAAAACCACTATCCAGAATCGGATGTAGAATCATTAGACGAACTTAAAATTGTTCTACGACACCCATCTGCGACGTTTAGTATTCGAGTTATGGCCCGTCCTAGGTCTGACCGAGCAATTTTTGTTCCGCGCACTTTGTGCACCGTACACGTTGATGTTTGTATGAAAAAGTACCCTACCTAGGGACGCGTATAGCAAATTTGTACCCCCGGGCATGTTGTCGATTGACATTCTGGTTGCACTTTTCATCATCTAGGGTGCGTTCCTGACACGTTTTGAGGGGTTTTAGCAAAAAAAAAAAATTTCGACTACTCGAGCTCTCTGGCCCGTTCGGTGCACATTTTTGAAAAAAGCTAGGGAGCTGCCCCTAGGTTCGGGGTGTCACAAAATGTTGAAAAGTGGTCGAAAAACCACTATCCAGAATCGGATGTAGAATCATTAGACGAACTTAAAATTGTTCTACGACACCCATCTGCGACGTTTAGTATTCGAGTTATGGCCCGTCCTAGGTCTGACCGAGCAATTTTTGTTCCGCGCACTTTGTGCACCGTACACGTTGATGTTTGTATGAAAAAGTACCCTACCTAGGGACGCGTATAGCAAATTTGTACCCCCGGGCATGTTGTCGATTGACATTCTGGTTGCACTTTTCATCATCTAGGGTGCGTTCCTGACACGTTTTGAGGGGTTTTAGCAAAAAAAAAAATTTTCGACTACTCGAGCTCTCTGGCCCGTTCGGTGCACATTTTTGAAAAAAGCTAGGGAGCTGCCCCTAGGTTCGGGGTGTCACAAAATGTTGAAAAGTGGTCGAAAAACCACTATCCAGAATCGGATGTAGAATCATTAGACGAATTTAAAATTGTTCTACGACACCCATCTGCGACGTTTAGTATTCGAGTTATGGCCCGTCCTAGGTCTGACCGAGCAATTTTTGTTCCGCGCACTTTGTGCACCGTACACGTTGATGTTTGTATGAAAAAGTACCCTACCTAGGGACGCGTAGAGCAAATTTGTACCCCCGGGCATGTTGTCGATTGACATTCTGGTTGCACTTTTCATCATCTAGGGTGCGTTCCTGACACGTTTTGAGGGGTTTTAGCAAAAAAAAAATTTTCGACTACTCGAGCTCTCTGGCCCGTTCGGTGCACATTTTTGAAAAAAGCTAGGGAGCTGCCCCTAGGTTCGGGGTGTCACAAAATGTTGAAAAGTGGTCGAAAAACCACTATCCAGAATCGGATGTAGAATCATTAGACGAACTTAAAATTGTTCTACGACACCCATCTGCGACGTTTAGTATTCGAGTTATGGCCCGTCCTAGGTCTGACCGAGCAATTTTTGTTCCGCGCACTTTGTGCACCGTACACTTTGATGTTTGTATGAAAAAGTACCCTACCTAGGGACGCGTAGAGCAAATTTGTACCCCCGGGCATGTTGTCGATTGACATTCTGGTTGCACTTTTCATCATCTAGGGTGCGTTCCTGACACGTTTTGAGGGGTTTTAGCAAAAAAAAAATTTTCGATTACTCGAGCTCTCTGGCCCGTTCGGTGCACATTTTTGAAAAAAGCTAGGGAGCTGCCCCTAGGTTCGGGGTGTCACAAAATGTTGAAAAGTGGTCGAAAAACCACTATCCAGAATCGGATGTAGAATCATTAGACGAACTTAAAATTGTTCTACGACACCCAGCTGCGACGTTTAGTATTCGAGTTATGGCCCGTACCAGGTCTGACCGAGCAATTTTTGTTCCGCGCACTTTGTGCACCGTACACTTTGATGTTTGTATGAAAAAGTACCCTACCTAGGGACGCGTAGAGCAAATTTGTACCCCCGGGCATGTTGTCGATTGACATTCTGGTTGCACTTTTCATCATCTAGGGTGCGTTCCTGACACGTTTTGAGGGGTTTTAGCAAAAAAAAAATTTTCGACTACTCGAGCTCTCTGGCCCGTTCGGTGCACATTTTTGAAAAAAGCTAGGGAGCTGCCCCTAGGTTCGGGGTGTCACAAAATGTTGAAAAGTGGTCGAAAAACCACTATCCAGAATCGGATGTAGAATCATTAGACGAACTTAAAATTGTTCTACGACACCCATCTGCGACGTTTAGTATTCGAGATATATAACACTTTGTAGGTCTGACCGAGCAATTTTTGTTCCGCGCACTTTGTGCACCGTACACTTTGATGTTTGTATGAAAAAGTACCCTACCTAGGGACGCGTAGAGCAAATTTGTACCCCCGGGCATGTTGTCGATTGACATTCTGGTTGCACTTTTCATCATCTAGGGTGCGTTCCTGACACGTTTTGAGGGGTTTTAGCAAAAAAAAAATTTTCGACTACTCGAGCTCTCTGGCCCGTTCGGTGCACATTTTTGAAAAAAGCTAGGGAGCTGCCCCTAGGTTCGGGGTGTCACAAAATGTTGAAAAGTGGTCGAAAAACCACTATCCAGAATCGGATGTAGAATCGTTAGACGAACTTAAAATTGTTCTACGACACCCATCTGCGACGTTTAGTATTCGAGATATATAACACTTTGTAGGTCTGACCGAGCAATTTTTGTTCCGCGCACTTTGTGCACCGTACACGTTGATGTTTGTATGAAAAAGTACCCTACCTAGGGAAACGTAGAGCAAATTTGTACCCCCGGGCATGTTGTCGATTGACATTCTGGTTGCACTTTTCATCATCTAGGGTGCGTTCCTGACACGTTTTGAGGGGTTTTAGCAAAAAAAAAAATTTTCGACTACTCGAGCTCTCTGGCCCGTTCGGTGCACATTTTTGAAAAAAGCTAGGGAGCTGCCCCTAGGTTCGGGGTGTCACAAAATGTTGAAAAGTGGTCGAAAAACCACTATCCAGAATCGGATGTAGAATCATTAGACGAACTTAAAATTGTTCTACGACACCCATCTGCGACGTTTAGTATTCGAGTTATGGCCCGTCCTAGGTCTGACCGAGCAATTTTTGTTCCGCGCACTTTGTGCACCGTACACTTTGATGTTTGTATGAAAAAGTACCCTACCTAGGGACGCGTAGAGCAAATTTGTACCCCCGGGCATGTTGTCGATTGACATTCTGGTTGCACTTTTCATCATCTAGGGTGCGTTCCTGACACGTTTTGAGGGGTTTTAGCAAAAAAAAAAATTTTCGACTACTCGAGCTCTCTGGCCCGTTCGGTGCACATTTTTGAAAAAAGCTAGGGAGCTGCCCCTAGGTTCGGGGTGTCACAAAATGTTGAAAAGTGGTCGAAAAACCACTATCCAGAATCGGATGTAGAATCATTAGACGAACTTAAAATTGTTCTACGACACCCATCTGCGACGTTTAGTATTCGAGTTATGGCCCGTCCTAGGTCTGACCGAGCAATTTTTGTTCCGCGCACTTTGTGCACCGTACACGTTGATGTTTGTATGAAAAAGTACCCTACCTAGGGACGCGTATAGCAAATTTGTACCCCCGGGCATGTTGTCGATTGACATTCTGGTTGCACTTTTCATCATCTAGGGTGCGTTCCTGACACGTTTTGAGGGGTTTTAGCAAAAAAAAAAATTTTCGACTACTCGAGCTCTCTGGCCCGTTCGGTGCACATTTTTGAAAAAAGCTAGGGAGCTGCCCCTAGGTTCGGGGTGTCACAAAATGTTGAAAAGTGGTCGAAAAACCACTATCCAGAATCGGATGTAGAATCATTAGACGAACTTAAAATTGTTCTACGACACCCATCTGCGACGTTTAGTATTCGAGTTATGGCCCGTCCTAGGTCTGACCGAGCAATTTTTGTTCCGCGCACTTTGTGCACCGTACACGTTGATGTTTGTATGAAAAAGTACCCTACCTAGGGACGCGTATAGCAAATTTGTACCCCCGGGCATGTTGTCGATTGACATTCTGGTTGCACTTTTCATCATCTAGGGTGCGTTCCTGACACGTTTTGAGGGGTTTTAGCAAAAAAAAAAATTTTCGACTACTCGAGCTCTCTGGCCCGTTCGGTGCACATTTTTGAAAAAAGCTAGGGAGCTGCCCCTAGGTTAGGGGTGTCACAAAATGTTGAAAAGTGGTCGAAAAACCACTATCCAGAATCGGATGTAGAATCATTAGACGAACTTAAAATTGTTCTACGACACCCATCTGCGACGTTTAGTATTCGAGTTATGGCCCGTCCTAGGTCTGACCGAGCAATTTTTGTTCCGCGCACTTTGTGCACCGTACACTTTGATGTTTGTATGAAAAAGTACCCTACCTAGGGACGCGTAGAGCAAATTTGTACCCCCGGGCATGTTGTCGATTGACATTCTGGTTGCACTTTTCATCATCTAGGGTGCGTTCCTGACACGTTTTGAGGGGTTTTAGCAAAAAAAAAAATTTTCGACTACTCGAGCTCTCTGGCCCGTTCGGTGCACATTTTTGAAAAAAGCTAGGGAGCTGCCCCTAGGTTCGGGGTGTCACAAAATGTTGAAAAGTGGTCGAAAAACCACTATCCAGAATCGGATGTAGAATCATTAGACGAACTTAAAATTGTTCTACGACACCCATCTGCGACGTTTAGTATTCGAGTTATGGCCCGTCCTAGGTCTGACCGAGCAATTTTTGTTCCGCGCACTTTGTGCACCGTACACGTTGATGTTTGTATGAAAAAGTACCCTACCTAGGGACGCGTATAGCAAATTTGTAACCCCGGGCATGTTGTCGATTGACATTCTGGTTGCACTTTTCATCATCTAGGGTGCGTTCCTGACACGTTTTGAGGGGTTTTAGCAAAAAAAAAAATTTTCGACTACTCGAGCTCTCTGGCCCGTTCGGTGCACATTTTTGAAAAAAGCTAGGGAGCTGCCCCTAGGTTCGGGGTGTCACAAAATGTTGAAAAGTGGTCGAAAATCCACTATCCAGAATCGGATGTAGAATCATTAGACGAACTTAAAATTGTTCTACGACACCCATCTGCGACGTTTAGTATTCGAGTTATGGCCCGTCCTAGGTCTGACCGAGCAATTTTTGTTCCGCGCACTTTGTGCACCGTACACTTTGATGTTTGTATGAAAAAGTACCCTACCTCGGGACGCGTAGAGCAAATTTGTACCCCCGGGCATGTTGTCGATTGACATTCTGGTTGCACTTTTCATCATCTAGGGTGCGTTCCTGACACGTTTTGAGGGGTTTTAGCAAAAAAAAAATTTTCGACTACTCGAGCTCTCTGGCCCGTTCGGTGCACATTTTTGAAAAAAGCTAGGGAGCTGCCCCTAGGTTCGGGGTGTCACAAAATGTTGAAAAGTGGTCGAAAAACCACTATCCAGAATCGGATGTAGAATCATTAGACGAATTTAAAATTGTTCTACGACACCCATCTGCGACGTTTAGTATTCGAGATATAGCACTTTGTAGGTCTGACCGAGCAATTTTTGTTCCGCGCACTTTGTGTTCATGGATGTCGATAAAGGTACAAGTTGCCGGTCGGGATAGCCGTGCACCAAAACTGTGTACCGATCAGGGAAAGTACAAGACGAAGGGTGCATCTCGAGCGTACGCGTTCATAGATGTCCATGTTGGTACACTTGCACCAAAATTGTGTACCAATCAGGGAAAGTACAACATGGAGGGCGCAGCCCGGGCGTACCCGATCATGGATGTCCATGTTGATACAATCTACGTGTACGTACCTAGTTTTTGTATCAAAAGTTGCAATAAAGTGCTTGTATGCTTAAAATGCTTATCTCAACCGGTCACCTTTTGGCCTGTCCTTTTATAACAGAAACCTAGAAAGATACTCGATATTTTTGTGTTTTTCCATTCGCCCGGGACGACGAAATGAGCTATGTGCACATCGTGCAGAAAACTGTCTTCGCCACGCATGTTTTTGTCTATCCACTCATATAATCACCCACATTTGTGTTCAACACGGACGGCGCAGCCCGAGCGAACGCGTTAATGTTTATGTTTGTACACACTGCTTGTACGATTCTAGGATTTGGTAATTGCGTCACAGTGCCCGACCGTCGCGGACACCATTCTTGGACAGAAGTCCTAGTACGTAGAGTACTTTCCCTAGGTATGTGCTCGTTCGTGACTATCGTTGCGTGCTTACGGACACGCTTGGGTATGTTTACCATACAAGGTTTACTAGGGAAACCTGGGAAGGACGCTTGCCCTCCCGTCGCGGACACCATTCTTGGAAAGAAGTCCTAGTACGTAGCGTTCCTTATTTTACTTGATCAGTTTGTAATGCATTCGCTTTGTTCAATCGACTTCTGCTACTGCTCACTAAGGGGTGTTCGTTTGCGATGTGTACGATAAGCAACTGTCTATCCTAACCAGCAGTTAATCAACACTTTTCACCCAAGTCATAGGAACATAGAGTACT
>NW_026902554.1:67500-72500 GCF_943734735.2 Anopheles gambiae | reverse complement strand
TAATATACGCGTATTAAAAACCCTTAGCTGTTACAACTTTTATGCTTGAAACCATCGCAACGAAGTCTTTGGGTCCGTAGACCCGTGATGTACTGCTCCAGGAAACGTTTTGAAAGGGTGGAAACTCAAAATCATAGGTTAAGATCATCGGCAGAACCCACCAGACACCACTTTTGCTTCATAAGTTCGGCCTATAGTCATATGACGATTTTCATCGGGGAGGGGACGTATGACCCAAACGGGGGCTTATATGACCCACGGACACTGCAAACCATGCTCCTACGACTAAATAGAGGTTAAAACTACGATTTGGTGAAATCTTCATTTTTGACCTCGAAGCAAGGTACCTTCCCTATAGTAGGCAATGAGTAAATGATCATAATCCCAGGAGGGCAAAAAATGGGAACCCGAGAGGAAAGCGCTGTTGGCGCGCCTAAGCTAGTGGCCCGTAGAGTAAAAAGGGTACCCCCAACAAAGTTGTCGTTTGACGTTCTGGTTGCACTTTTTATCATCTAAAATCAGTTTTCTACACGTTTTGAGGGGTTTTAGCAAAAAAAAAATTTTCGATTACTCGAGCTCTCTGGCCCGTTCGGTGCACATTTTTGAAAAAAGCTAGGGAGCTGCCCCTAGGTTCGGGGTGTCACAAAATGTTGAAAAGTGGTCGAAAAACCACTATCCAGAATCGGATGTAGAATCATTAGACGAACTTAAAATTGTTCTACGACACCCAGCTGCGACGTTTAGTATTCGAGTTATGGCCCGTACCAGGTCTGACCGAGCAATTTTTGTTCCGCGCACTTTGTGCACCGTACACGTTGATGTTTGTATGAAAAAGTACCCTACCTAGGGACGCGTAGAGCAAATTTGTACCCCCGGGCATGTTGTCGATTGACATTCTGGTTGCACTTTTCATCATCTAGGGTGCGTTCCTGACACGTTTTGAGGGGTTTTAGCAAAAAAAAAAATTTTCGACTACTCGAGCTCTCTGGCCCGTTCGGTGCACATTTTTGAAAAAAGCTAGGGAGCTGCCCCTAGGTTCGGGGTGTCACAAAATGTTGAAAAGTGGTCGAAAAACCACTATCCAGAATCGGATGTAGAATCATTAGACGAATTTAAAATTGTTCTACGACACCCATCTGCGACGTTTAGTATTCGAGTTATGGCCCGTCCTAGGTCTGACCGAGCAATTTTTGTTCCGCGCACTTTGTGCACCGTACACGTTGATGTTTGTATGAAAAAGTACCCTACCTAGGGACGCGTAGAGCAAATTTGTACCCCCGGGCATGTTGTCGATTGACATTCTGGTTGCACTTTTCATCATCTAGGGTGCGTTCCTGACACGTTTTGAGGGGTTTTAGCAAAAAAAAAATTTTCGACTACTCGAGCTCTCTGGCCCGTTCGGTGCACATTTTTGAAAAAAGCTAGGGAGCTGCCCCTAGGTTCGGGGTGTCACAAAATGTTGAAAAGTGGTCGAAAAACCACTATCCAGAATCGGATGTAGAATCATTAGACGAACTTAAAATTGTTCTACGACACCCATCTGCGACGTTTAGTATTCGAGTTATGGCCCGTCCTAGGTCTGACCGAGCATTTTTTGTTCCGCGCACTTTGTGCACCGTACACTTTGATGTTTGTATGAAAAAGTACCCTACCTAGGGACGCGTAGAGCAAATTTGTACCCCCGGGCATGTTGTCGATTGACATTCTGGTTGCACTTTTCATCATCTAGGGTGCGTTCCTGACACGTTTTGAGGGGTTTTAGCAAAAAAAAAAAATTTTCGACTACTCGAGCTCTCTGGCCCGTTCGGTGCACATTTTTGAAAAAAGCTAGGGAGCTGCCCCTAGGTTCGGGGTGTCACAAAATGTTGAAAAGTGGTCGAAAAACCACTATCCAGAATCGGATGTAGAATCATTAGACGAACTTAAAATTGTTCTACGACACCCATCTGCGACGTTTAGTATTCGAGTTATGGCCCGTCCTAGGTCTGACCGAGCAATTTTTGTTCCGCGCACTTTGTGCACCGTACACGTTGATGTTTGTATGAAAAAGTACCCTACCTAGGGACGCGTATAGCAAATTTGTACCCCCGGGCATGTTGTCGATTGACATTCTG
Source organism: Anopheles gambiae (assembly GCF_943734735.2). Taxonomy (NCBI): domain Eukaryota; kingdom Metazoa; phylum Arthropoda; class Insecta; order Diptera; family Culicidae; genus Anopheles; species Anopheles gambiae. Next base: position 70,386 of record NW_026902554.1, on the reverse strand, counting down.
GTTGCACTTTTCATCATCTAGGGTGCGTTCCTGACACGTTTTGAGGGGTTTTAGCAAAAAAAAAAATTTTCGACTACTCGAGCTCTCTGGCCCGTTCGGTGCACATTTTTGAAAAAAGCTAGGGAGCTGCCCCTAGGTTCGGGGTGTCACAAAATGTTGAAAAGTGGTCGAAAAACCACTATCCAGAATCGGATGTAGAATCGTTAACGAATTTAAAATTGTTCTACGACACCCATCTGCGACGTTTAGTATTCGAGATATATAACACTTTGTAGGTCTGACCGAGCAATTTTTGTTCCGCGCACTTTGTGCACCGTACACGTTGATGTTTGTATGAAAAAGTACCCTACCTAGGGACGCGTAGAGCAAATTTGTACCCCCGGGCATGTTGTCGATTGACATTCTGGTTGCACTTTTCATCATCTAGGGTGCGTTCCTGACACGTTTTGAGGGGTTTTAGCAAAAAAAAAAATTTTCGACTACTCGAGCTCTCTGGCCCGTTCGGTGCACATTTTTGAAAAAAGCTAGGGAGCTGCCCCTAGGTTCGGGGTGTCACAAAATGTTGAAAAGTGGTCGAAAAACCACTATCCAGAATCGGATGTAGAATCGTTAGACGAACTTAAAATTGTTCTACGACACCCATCTGCGACGTTTAGTATTCGAGATATGGCCCGTCCTAGGTCTGACCGAGCAATTTTTGTTCCGCGCACTTTGTGCACCGTACACTTTGATGTTTGTATGAAAAAGTACCCTACCTAGGGACGCGTAGAGCAAATTTGTACCCCCGGGCATGTTGTCGATTGACATTCTGGTTGCACTTTTCATCATCTAGGGTGCGTTCCTGACACGTTTTGAGGGGTTTTAGCAAAAAAATTTTTTTCGACTACTCGAGCTCTCTGGCCCGTTCGGTGCACATTTTTGAAAAAAGCTAGGGAGCTGCCCCTAGGTTCGGGGTGTCACAAAATATTGAAAAGTGGTCGAAAAACCACTATCCAGAATCGGATGTAGAATCATTAGACGAATTTAAAATTGTTCTACGACACCCATCTGCGACGTTTAGTATTCGAGATATAGCACTTTGTAGGTCTGACCGAGCAATTTTTGTTCCGCGCACTTTGTGCACCGTACACTTTGATGTTTGTATGAAAAAGTACCCTACCTAGGGACGCGTAGAGCAAATTTGTACCCCCGGGCATGTTGTCGATTGACATTCTGGTTGCACTTTTCATCATCTAGGGTGCGTTCCTGACACGTTTTGAGGGGTTTTAGCAAAAAAATTTTTTTCGACTACTCGAGCTCTCTGGCCCGTTCGGTGCACATTTTTGAAAAAAGCTAGGGAGCTGCCCCTAGGTTCGGGGTGTCACAAAATGTTGAAAAGTGGTCGAAAAACCACTATCCAGAATCGGATGTAGAATCATTAGACGAACTTAAAATTGTTCTACGACACCCATCTGCGACGTTTAGTATTCGAGTTATGGCCCGTACCAGGTCTGACCGAGCAATTTTTGTTCCGCGCACTTTGTGCACCGTACACGTTGATGTTTGTATGAAAAAGTACCCTACCTCGGGACGCGTAGAGCAAATTTGTACCCCCGGGCATGTTGTCGATTGACATTCTGGTTGCACTTTTCATCATCTAGGGTGCGTTCCTGACACGTTTTGAGGGGTTTTAGCAAAAAAAAAATTTTCGACTACTCGAGCTCTCTGGCCCGTTCGGTGCACATTTTTGAAAAAAGCTAGGGAGCTGCCCCTAGGTTCGGGGTGTCACAAAATGTTGAAAAGTGGTCGAAAAACCACTATCCAGAATCGGATGTAGAATCATTAGACGAATTTAAAATTGTTCTACGACACCCATCTGCGACGTTTAGTATTCGAGATATAGCACTTTGTAGGTCTGACCGAGCAATTTTTGTTCCGCGCACTTTGTGTTCATGGATGTCGATAAAGGTACAAGTTGCCGGTCGGGATAGCCGTGCACCAAAACTGTGTACCGATCAGGGAAAGTACAAGACGAAGGGTGCATCTCGAGCGTACGCGTTCATAGATGTCCATGTTGGTACACTTGCACCAAAATTGTGTACCAATCAGGGAAAGTACAACATGGAGGGCGCAGCCCGGGCGTACCCGATCATGGATGTCCATGTTGATACAATCTACGTGTACGTACCTAGTTTTTGTATCAAAAGTTGCAATAAAGTGCTTGTATGCTTAAAATGCTTATCTCAACCGGTCACCTTTTGGCCTGTCCTTTTATAACAGAAACCTAGAAAGATACTCGATATTTTTGTGTTTTTCCATTCGCCCGGGACGACGAAATGAGCTATGTGCACATCGTGCAGAAAACTGTCTTCGCCACGCATGTTTTTGTCTATCCACTCATATAATCACCCACATTTGTGTTCAACACGGACGGCGCAGCCCGAGCGAACGCGTTAATGTTTATGTTTGTACACACTGCTTGTACGATTCTAGGATTTGGTAATTGCGTCACAGTGCCCGACCGTCGCGGACACCATTCTTGGACAGAAGTCCTAGTACGTAGAGTACTTTCCCTAGGTATGTGCTCGTTCGTGACTATCGTTGCGTGCTTACGGACACGCTTGGGTATGTTTACCATACAAGGTTTACTAGGGAAACCTGGGAAGGACGCTTGCCCTCCCGTCGCGGACACCATTCTTGGAAAGAAGTCCTAGTACGTAGCGTTCCTTATTTTACTTGATCAGTTTGTAATGCATTCGCTTTGTTCAATCGACTTCTGCTACTGCTCACTAAGGGGTGTTCGTTTGCGATGTGTACGATAAGCAACTGTCTATCCTAACCAGCAGTTAATCAACACTTTTCACCCAAGTCATAGGAACATAGAGTACTTTTCCTAATCGGTACACA
>NW_026902554.1:45000-55000 GCF_943734735.2 Anopheles gambiae | reverse complement strand
AACCCTTAGCTGTTACAACTTTTATGCTTGAAACCATCGCAACGAAGTCTTTGGGTCCGTAGACCCGTGATGTACTGCTCCAGGAAACGTTTTGAAAGGGTGGAAACTCAAAATCATAGGTTAAGATCATCGGCAGAACCCACCAGACACCACTTTTGCTTCATAAGTTCGGCCTATAGTCATATGACGATTTTCATCGGGGAGGGGACGTATGACCCAAACGGGGGCTTATATGACCCACGGACACTGCAAACCATGCTCCTACGACTAAATAGAGGTTAAAACTACGATTTGGTGAAATCTTCATTTTTGACCTCGAAGCAAGGTACCTTCCCTATAGTAGGCAATGAGTAAATGATCATAATCCCAGGAGGGCAAAAAATGGGAACCCGAGAGGAAAGCGCTGTTGGCGCGCCTAAGCTAGTGGCCCGTAGAGTAAAAAGGGTACCCCCAACAAAGTTGTCGTTTGACGTTCTGGTTGCACTTTTTATCATCTAAAATCAGTTTTCTACACGTTTTGAGGGGTTTTAGCAAAAAAAAAATTTTCGATTACTCGAGCTCTCTGGCCCGTTCGGTGCACATTTTTGAAAAAAGCTAGGGAGCTGCCCCTAGGTTCGGGGTGTCACAAAATGTTGAAAAGTGGTCGAAAAACCACTATCCAGAATCGGATGTAGAATCATTAGACGAACTTAAAATTGTTCTACGACACCCAGCTGCGACGTTTAGTATTCGAGTTATGGCCCGTACCAGGTCTGACCGAGCAATTTTTGTTCCGCGCACTTTGTGCACCGTACACGTTGATGTTTGTATGAAAAAGTACCCTACCTAGGGACGCGTAGAGCAAATTTGTACCCCCGGGCATGTTGTCGATTGACATTCTGGTTGCACTTTTCATCATCTAGGGTGCGTTCCTGACACGTTTTGAGGGGTTTTAGCAAAAAAAAAAATTTTCGACTACTCGAGCTCTCTGGCCCGTTCGGTGCACATTTTTGAAAAAAGCTAGGGAGCTGCCCCTAGGTTCGGGGTGTCACAAAATGTTGAAAAGTGGTCGAAAAACCACTATCCAGAATCGGATGTAGAATCATTAGACGAACTTAAAATTGTTCTACGACACCCATCTGCGACGTTTAGTATTCGAGTTATGGCCCGTCCTAGGTCTGACCGAGCAATTTTTGTTCCGCGCACTTTGTGCACCGTACACGTTGATGTTTGTATGAAAAAGTACCCTACCTAGGGACGCGTATAGCAAATTTGTACAGTATCGGACAGAAAGATAGGGCATTGGGTTTTTAACGCACCGTGCACCCGTTGGGCCAAGTTTATGTGTGGTTTGTATGTGTTTGTGTTTGTGTGTGTGTGTGTATGTGTGTGTATGTGTGTGTGTGTATGTGTGTGTGCATGTGTGTGTGTGTGTGGATGTATGTTTGAATGTGTATTGATGTGTGTGTTTGTTTCACAAGTAGGTCGTTTCGGATAGATTTGTAAGTAGCTTTTTTGTGTTTTGGGTTAGGTTTTTGGTGTGATAAGCAGGACCACCGCCCTCGCGATCAGTGTGTTTTCGATATATTAACAATGTTACGGTCTTCTTTCGCCGTGGTCTTCGGAGGACGTCCGGTTGACTTGCGCGTTTCGGTTGTCCAAGCGCGTTTCAGTTGTCTAAGCACGTTTCGGTTGTCCGAAGCGCGTTTGCCACAAAAGTGCGCGATCGTTCCATTACGAACTCGATCCTTTTGCGCTTAATGCCAGCAGCAGCCATTCGCTTTTACATATGGCGCTGATAATCGGTACAACGTTTACCTCGACCCATTGTTACTAACATTGCTTGCTTGGACCGTCAAGAACGCGCTGGTTAAAAAGTTGGACACGGCTGATCCCGTGCTCTGCCTGCGTTCTACTTCTATACGCGATGAATTACATCGTTTTGGAGCAGCAAAAACATCGCATGGATAAAAACTATCAACGAGTACGCGAGTAAGCGTCTTCCCTTCAAAATCGAGAAAAGAATACTGCCGCGCTCATGAAACAAAACGCCCATTGAAAAGAACAACTGCGCACCAGCTCAATGCACGCACAAAGTTTACCATTCGCACACAACGTGCAACGCAGAGATGCACGAAGGCCTTTCAATGGCGTGCACTGGAGAAACACCTGTGAGGGAATGCCGAGTTCATTGCTATTGTGCGCGTGTCCATTTCGCACCGGTGTCGCATTCACATTCATGAAACAGCACACCTGCGTTTTCGTCCGAAGAACAAGCGCTGCTGTCGATGCAAACTTTAGTTTTTATCCAAGTGTAAACGCACAATGTTTCACATGATAACACACATAATAAGATTAATTTCAACGCCACATGACATCATGGCAAGCTATGTTTTTCAGACACAAACCCGCGCACTTGCAAATACACATTAAAAAGCACACTCTCTTTCTACTACTACTACACACACACACACATGCACACACACACACACACACACACACACACACACACACATACACACACACACTCACACACACATACACACACACACACATACACACATACACACACACACAAACACAAGTAACGTGGCAAAACAAGTGCACGGTGCATTGAAAAAAAAGGGTCCTATCTTAATGTCCGATACTGTACCCCCGGGCATGTTGTCGATTGACATTCTGGTTGCACTTTTCATCATCTAGGGTGCGTTCCTGACACGTTTTGAGGGGTTTTAGCAAAAAAAAAAATTTTCGACTACTCGAGCTCTCTGGCCCGTTCGGTGCACATTTTTGAAAAAAGCTAGGGAGCTGCCCCTAGGTTCGGGGTGTCACAAAATGTTGAAAAGTGGTCGAAAAACCACTATCCAGAATCGGATGTAGAATCATTAGACGAATTTAAAATTGTTCTACGACACCCATCTGCGACGTTTAGTATTCGAGTTATGGCCCGTCCTAGGTCTGACCGAGCAATTTTTGTTCCGCGCACTTTGTGCACCGTACACGTTGATGTTTGTATGAAAAAGTACCCTACCTAGGGACGCGTAGAGCAAATTTGTACCCCCGGGCATGTTGTCGATTGACATTCTGGTTGCACTTTTCATCATCTAGGGTGCGTTCCTGACACGTTTTGAGGGGTTTTAGCAAAAAAAAAATTTTCGACTACTCGAGCTCTCTGGCCCGTTCGGTGCACATTTTTGAAAAAAGCTAGGGAGCTGCCCCTAGGTTCGGGGTGTCACAAAATGTTGAAAAGTGGTCGAAAAACCACTATCCAGAATCGGATGTAGAATCATTAGACGAACTTAAAATTGTTCTACGACACCCATCTGCGACGTTTAGTATTCGAGTTATGGCCCGTCCTAGGTCTGACCGAGCAATTTTTGTTCCGCGCACTTTGTGCACCGTACACTTTGATGTTTGTATGAAAAAGTACCCTACCTAGGGACGCGTAGAGCAAATTTGTACCCCCGGGCATGTTGTCGATTGACATTCTGGTTGCACTTTTCATCATCTAGGGTGCGTTCCTGACACGTTTTGAGGGGTTTTAGCAAAAAAAAAAAATTTTCGACTACTCGAGCTCTCTGGCCCGTTCGGTGCACATTTTTGAAAAAAGCTAGGGAGCTGCCCCTAGGTTCGGGGTGTCACAAAATGTTGAAAAGTGGTCGAAAAACCACTATCCAGAATCGGATGTAGAATCGTTAGACGAACTTAAAATTGTTCTACGACACCCATCTGCGACGTTTAGTATTCGAGTTATGGCCCGTCCTAGGTCTGACCGAGCAATTTTTGTTCCGCGCACTTTGTGCACCGTACACGTTGATGTTTGTATGAAAAAGTACCCTACCTAGGGACGCGTATAGCAAATTTGTACCCCCGGGCATGTTGTCGATTGACATTCTGGTTGCACTTTTCATCATCTAGGGTGCGTTCCTGACACGTTTTGAGGGGTTTTAGCAAAAAAAAAAATTTTCGACTACTCGAGCTCTCTGGCCCGTTCGGTGCACATTTTTGAAAAAAGCTAGGGAGCTGCCCCTAGGTTCGGGGTGTCACAAAATGTTGAAAAGTGGTCGAAAAACCACTATCCAGAATCGGATGTAGAATCGTTAACGAATTTAAAATTGTTCTACGACACCCATCTGCGACGTTTAGTATTCGAGATATATAACACTTTGTAGGTCTGACCGAGCAATTTTTGTTCCGCGCACTTTGTGCACCGTACACGTTGATGTTTGTATGAAAAAGTACCCTACCTAGGGACGCGTAGAGCAAATTTGTACCCCCGGGCATGTTGTCGATTGACATTCTGGTTGCACTTTTCATCATCTAGGGTGCGTTCCTGACACGTTTTGAGGGGTTTTAGCAAAAAAAAAAATTTTCGACTACTCGAGCTCTCTGGCCCGTTCGGTGCACATTTTTGAAAAAAGCTAGGGAGCTGCCCCTAGGTTCGGGGTGTCACAAAATGTTGAAAAGTGGTCGAAAAACCACTATCCAGAATCGGATGTAGAATCGTTAGACGAACTTAAAATTGTTCTACGACACCCATCTGCGACGTTTAGTATTCGAGATATGGCCCGTCCTAGGTCTGACCGAGCAATTTTTGTTCCGCGCACTTTGTGCACCGTACACTTTGATGTTTGTATGAAAAAGTACCCTACCTAGGGACGCGTAGAGCAAATTTGTACCCCCGGGCATGTTGTCGATTGACATTCTGGTTGCACTTTTCATCATCTAGGGTGCGTTCCTGACACGTTTTGAGGGGTTTTAGCAAAAAAATTTTTTTCGACTACTCGAGCTCTCTGGCCCGTTCGGTGCACATTTTTGAAAAAAGCTAGGGAGCTGCCCCTAGGTTCGGGGTGTCACAAAATATTGAAAAGTGGTCGAAAAACCACTATCCAGAATCGGATGTAGAATCATTAGACGAATTTAAAATTGTTCTACGACACCCATCTGCGACGTTTAGTATTCGAGATATAGCACTTTGTAGGTCTGACCGAGCAATTTTTGTTCCGCGCACTTTGTGCACCGTACACTTTGATGTTTGTATGAAAAAGTACCCTACCTAGGGACGCGTAGAGCAAATTTGTACCCCCGGGCATGTTGTCGATTGACATTCTGGTTGCACTTTTCATCATCTAGGGTGCGTTCCTGACACGTTTTGAGGGGTTTTAGCAAAAAAATTTTTTTCGACTACTCGAGCTCTCTGGCCCGTTCGGTGCACATTTTTGAAAAAAGCTAGGGAGCTGCCCCTAGGTTCGGGGTGTCACAAAATGTTGAAAAGTGGTCGAAAAACCACTATCCAGAATCGGATGTAGAATCATTAGACGAACTTAAAATTGTTCTACGACACCCATCTGCGACGTTTAGTATTCGAGTTATGGCCCGTACCAGGTCTGACCGAGCAATTTTTGTTCCGCGCACTTTGTGCACCGTACACGTTGATGTTTGTATGAAAAAGTACCCTACCTAGGGACGCGTAGAGCAAATTTGTACCCCCGGGCATGTTGTCGATTGACATTCTGGTTGCACTTTTCATCATCTAGGGTGCGTTCCTGACACGTTTTGAGGGGTTTTAGCAAAAAAAAAAATTTTCGACTACTCGAGCTCTCTGGCCCGTTCGGTGCACATTTTTGAAAAAAGCTAGGGAGCTGCCCCTAGGTTCGGGGTGTCACAAAATGTTGAAAAGTGGTCGAAAAACCACTATCCAGAATCGGATGTAGAATCATTAGACGAACTTAAAATTGTTCTACGACACCCAGCTGCGACGTTTAGTATTCGAGTTATGGCCCGTACCAGGTCTGACCGAGCAATTTTTGTTCCGCGCACTTTGTGCACCGTACACGTTGATGTTTGTATGAAAAAGTACCCTACCTAGGGACGCGTAGAGCAAATTTGTACCCCCGGGCATGTTGTCGATTGACATTCTGGTTGCACTTTTCATCATCTAGGGTGCGTTCCTGACACGTTTTGAGGGGTTTTAGCAAAAAAAAAATTTTCGACTACTCGAGCTCTCTGGCCCGTTCGGTGCACATTTTTGAAAAAAGCTAGGGAGCTGCCCCTAGGTTCGGGGTGTCACAAAATGTTGAAAAGTGGTCGAAAAACCACTATCCAGAATCGGATGTAGAATCATTAGACGAATTTAAAATTGTTCTACGACACCCATCTGCGACGTTTAGTATTCGAGTTATGGCCCGTACCAGGTCTGACCGAGCAATTTTTGTTCCGCGCACTTTGTGCACCGTACACGTTGATGTTTGTATGAAAAAGTACCCTACCTAGGGACGCGTATAGCAAATTTGTACCCCCGGGCATGTTGTCGATTGACATTCTGGTTGCACTTTTCATCATCTAGGGTGCGTTCCTGACACGTTTTGAGGGGTTTTAGCAAAAAAAAAAATTTTCGACTACTCGAGCTCTCTGGCCCGTTCGGTGCACATTTTTGAAAAAAGCTAGGGAGCTGCCCCTAGGTTCGGGGTGTCACAAAATGTTGAAAAGTGGTCGAAAAACCACTATCCAGAATCGGATGTAGAATCATTAGACGAACTTAAAATTGTTCTACGACACCCATCTGCGACGTTTAGTATTCGAGTTATGGCCCGTCCTAGGTCTGACCGAGCAATTTTTGTTCCGCGCACTTTGTGCACCGTACACTTTGATGTTTGTATGAAAAAGTACCCTACCTAGGGACGCGTAGAGCAAATTTGTACCCCCGGGCATGTTGTCGATTGACATTCTGGTTGCACTTTTCATCATCTAGGGTGCGTTCCTGACACGTTTTGAGGGGTTTTAGCAAAAAAAAAATTTTCGACTACTCGAGCTCTCTGGCCCGTTCGGTGCACATTTTTGAAAAAAGCTAGGGAGCTGCCCCTAGGTTCGGGGTGTCACAAAATGTTGAAAAGTGGTCGAAAAACCACTATCCAGAATCGGATGTAGAATCATTAGACGAACTTAAAATTGTTCTACGACACCCATCTGCGACGTTTAGTATTCGAGTTATGGCCCGTACCAGGTCTGACCGAGCAATTTTTGTTCCGCGCACTTTGTGCACCGTACACTTTGATGTTTGTATGAAAAAGTACCCTACCTAGGGACGCGTAGAGCAAATTTGTACCCCCGGGCATGTTGTCGATTGACATTCTGGTTGCACTTTTCATCATCTAGGGTGCGTTCCTGACACGTTTTGAGGGTTTTTAGCAAAAAAATTTTTTTCGACTACTCGAGCTCTCTGGCCCGTTCGGTGCACATTTTTGAAAAAAGCTAGGGAGCTGCCCCTAGGTTCGGGGTGTCACAAAATATTGAAAAGTGGTCGAAAAACCACTATCCAGAATCGGATGTAGAATCATTAGACGAATTTAAAATTGTTCTACGACACCCATCTGCGACGTTTAGTATTCGAGATATAGCACTTTGTAGGTCTGACCGAGCAATTTTTGTTCCGCGCACTTTGTGCACCGTACACTTTGATGTTTGTATGAAAAAGTACCCTACCTAGGGACGCGTAGAGCAAATTTGTACCCCCGGGCATGTTGTCGATTGACATTCTGGTTGCACTTTTCATCATCTAGGGTGCGTTCCTGACACGTTTTGAGGGGTTTTAGCAAAAAAATTTTTTTCGACTACTCGAGCTCTCTGGCCCGTTCGGTGCACATTTTTGAAAAAAGCTAGGGAGCTGCCCCTAGGTTCGGGGATGTCACAAAATGTTGAAAAGTGGTCGAAAAACCACTATCCAGAATCGGATGTAGAATCATTAGACGAACTTAAAATTGTTCTACGACACCCATCTGCGACGTTTAGTATTCGAGTTATGGCCCGTACCAGGTCTGACCGAGCAATTTTTGTTCCGCGCACTTTGTGCACCGTACACGTTGATGTTTGTATGAAAAAGTACCCTACCTAGGGACGCGTAGAGCAAATTTGTACCCCCGGGCATGTTGTCGATTGACATTCTGGTTGCACTTTTCATCATCTAGGGTGCGTTCCTGACACGTTTTGAGGGGTTTTAGCAAAAAAAAAAATTTTCGACTACTCGAGCTCTCTGGCCCGTTCGGTGCACATTTTTGAAAAAAGCTAGGGAGCTGCCCCTAGGTTCGGGGTGTCACAAAATGTTGAAAAGTGGTCGAAAAACCACTATCCAGAATCGGATGTAGAATCATTAGACGAACTTAAAATTGTCTACGACACCCATCTGCGACGTTTAGTATTCGAGTTATGGCCCGTACCAGGTCTGACCGAGCAATTTTTGTTCCGCGCACTTTGTGCACCGTACACGTTGATGTTTGTATGAAAAAGTACCCTACCTAGGGACGCGTAGAGCAAATTTGTACCCCCGGGCATGTTGTCGATTGACATTCTGGTTGCACTTTTCATCATCTAGGGTGCGTTCCTGACACGTTTTGAGGGGTTTTAGCAAAAAAAAAAATTTTCGACTACTCGAGCTCTCTGGCCCGTTCGGTGCACATTTTTGAAAAAAGCTAGGGAGCTGCCCCTAGGTTCGGGGTGTCACAAAATGTTGAAAAGTGGTCGAAAAACCACTATCCAGAATCGGATGTAGAATCATTAGACGAACTTAAAATTGTTCTACGACACCCATCTGCGACGTTTAGTATTCGAGTTATGGCCCGTCCTAGGTCTGACCGAGCAATTTTTGTTCCGCGCACTTTGTGCACCGTACACTTTGATGTTTGTATGAAAAAGTACCCTACCTAGGGACGCGTAGAGCAAATTTGTACCCCCGGGCATGTTGTCGATTGACATTCTGGTTGCACTTTTCATCATCTAGGGTGCGTTCCTGACACGTTTTGAGGGGTTTTAGCAAAAAAAAAATTTTCGACTACTCGAGCTCTCTGGCCCGTTCGGTGCACATTTTTGAAAAAAGCTAGGGAGCTGCCCCTAGGTTCGGGGTGTCACAAAATGTTGAAAAGTGGTCGAAAAACCACTATCCAGAATCGGATGTAGAATCATTAGACGAACTTAAAATTGTTCTACGACACCCATCTGCGACGTTTAGTATTCGAGTTATGGCCCGTACCAGGTCTGACCGAGCAATTTTTGTTCCGCGCACTTTGTGCACCGTACACGTTGATGTTTGTATGAAAAAGTACCCTACCTAGGGACGCGTATAGCAAATTTGTACCCCCGGGCATGTTGTCGATTGACATTCTGGTTGCACTTTTCATCATCTAGGGTGCGTTCCTGACACGTTTTGAGGGGTTTTAGCAAAAAAAAAATTTTCGACTACTCGAGCTCTCTGGCCCGTTCGGTGCACATTTTTGAAAAAAGCTAGGGAGCTGCCCCTAGGTTCGGGGTGTCACAAAATGTTGAAAAGTGGTCGAAAAACCACTATCCAGAATCGGATGTAGAATCGTTAGACGAACTTAAAATTGTTCTACGACACCCATCTGCGACGTTTAGTATTCGAGATATGGCCCGTCCTAGGTCTGACCGAGCAAGTTTTGTTCCGCGCACTTTGTGCACCGTACACTTTGATGTTTGTATGAAAAAGTACCCTACCTAGGGACGCGTAGAGCAAATTTGTACCCCCGGGCATGTTGTCGATTGACATTCTGGTTGCACTTTTCATCATCTAGGGTGCGTTCCTGACACGTTTTGAGGGGTTTTAGCAAAAAAATTTTTTTCGACTACTCGAGCTCTCTGGCCCGTTCGGTGCACATTTTTGAAAAAAGCTAGGGAGCTGCCCCTAGGTTCGGGGTGTCACAAAATATTGAAAAGTGGTCGAAAAACCACTATCCAGAATCGGATGTAGAATCATTAGACGAATTTAAAATTGTTCTACGACACCCATCTGCGACGTTTAGTATTCGAGATATAGCACTTTGTAGGTCTGACCGAGCAATTTTTGTTCCGCGCACTTTGTGTTCATGGATGTCGATAAAGGTACAAGTTGCCGGTCGGGATAGCCGTGCACCAAAACTGTGTACCGATCAGGGAAAGTACAAGACGAAGGGTGCATCTCGAGCGTACGCGTTCATAGATGTCCATGTTGGTACACTTGCACCAAAATTGTGTA
>NW_026902554.1:32500-40000 GCF_943734735.2 Anopheles gambiae | reverse complement strand
GACTGCATCATGTGAAGTTGTCCTGAAAGAAGAGATAACTCGCTGGACTACTGGCCGGTAAAACCGACGTAGCCATTGTCTACGGTTAGCAAATCTAAGGGTATGACACCAAATGGGCGAGGCATACCGGACCTTCGCCACAACAGTAAGAGCAATTACTCGCCTAACATTACTACTCGGACCTGCCTTATTAGGCATCATCCTTACCAAGGTGGTCCATAGCTTCGTCGCTCTCTCCACCGCATACCTGATGTGTGAAGTGTATTCGAGGCGGTCATCTAAGACCATCCCCAAATACTTTAAGCTGCGCGACGAATGTACTACGTGATCACCTACCCTGATAGCCCCATGCTGTATCCTCTGATGGGAACTGACCATAATGAACTCGGTCTTGGTCGGGGCTATCTTTAATCCGTTGTCGGTCATCCATCTGTCGATGATGCGAATCTGGCTGGAAACGAGAATTTCAATATCATCAACACAATTACCTTCCACCAACAACACTATATCGTCTGCATAGCCGATAATCCGTGCACCTTCCACCATTGCAACTCGTAGGACTCCGTCGTACATGAGGTTCCATAACGTTGGGCCAAGTACCGAGCCTTGAGGTACACCCGATGTGACTGCAATCTCTGCCGGTCCATCTGTGGTATCATACATCAGCACACGATTCCTAAAATAATCACCAATGATATCATAAAGATATTTAGGAGTGTTAATTCTCTGTAAAGCATTTGCAATCGCCAACCATGAAGCACTGTTAAAAGCATTAGTAACATCTAATGTGACAACAGCACAATACCGTCCACTGTATCTGTTTCTACTTCTAGCTACCGAAACAATGTCCACTACCCGTTGAATCGCATCAACTGTTGATCGACGACTTCTGAAACCAAATTGGTCGTCAGACAGTCCGTTGACCTCCTCGATGTGTGCATTTAACCGTTGCACTATGATGCGTTCTAAACCTTTACCTGCCCCGTCTAGTAGACAAATGGGGCGAATTGAACCCGGTTCCCCTGGTGGTTTGTTCGGCTTCGGTATTAACACCAACCTCTGCCTTTTCCACTCATCGGGGAACTTCGCGTTCTCTAAACAGCCTTGGTAAACCCTGCAAAATGCAGCGGTTGCAGTCAACATACCAACTTTCAGCGCCTCATTCGGGATACCATCTGGTCCCGGCGCCTTCTTGTTGGGTAGTCTCCTGGCAACCGCAAGAATCTCATCATTAGTAACCCTTTCAAACTCTCGTGGCTGATCGATACGATATTCAGGCCACACCGTGTTTGGGTGAGTAGGAAAAAGCTCGCTCACCACTTCCCTAAACTCGTCCAATGTCATGGTTCGGGGTCCAATCGAACCCTCGGCCACTTTCTTGAACGTATGATATACAATACCAAATGATGCGTTGTTCGCTGTTCCCAGGAACTCTTTCCACTTCCTCTGTCGGGTATGCTTGATCAATCGCTTGAGGGCATTCCGTGCCACCTTGAACTCGTCCCTAAAAGAAGAATAGAGATCAGTATTGAATGCTCTTTGCGCTAATCGATCGCGGTGTTTGCACTCTTTGCGAAGTGCCTCGATCTCTAGCGTCCACCAAAATGCACTCTTGTTAGGAGTGTACCTCTTACGCTTAGTCATCGTCGCATTACACGCCGTGACAAGTATACGCATTAAGTCTTCGCTTGTTGTGACCTCTGTCTCAAAAGCGGCTTGCATCATAACTTCAAATATATCTTTGCTAAAATACTTGATGCTCCATCCCGTTATGGGTCGGGACAAGTTACGCACGCTTTGCGTCTCAAGATCTATTCGTATTGCACGATGATCAGAGTTCATATAGCTAGATAACACCTCCCACTGAAATGATCTTGCAACTGTTCTGCTCGCAAAAGTAAGATCAACTACTGACGTACGCCCTGGTCCAACATAAGTTGGGGTGCTGCCGTCGTTCAATAAAATTGCGTCAATCTGCGCAAAGGTTGATAAGACCAACTCACCTCTTCGTTTCTGGGTTTCTCCACGCTCGCCAAGTTGGTTGTTCCAACTTGCTGACCAAGCGTTGAAGTCCCCCCCGATAACGAATTTGTGGATACCGGTTACGGCCATTACCGTGTTATCCAACATGATCTGGAACTCTTCCATACTAAATCTAGGTGGCGCGTAAACGCTAACCACTCGCATATCACCTATGTCAACTATCATTAAACCCTTCAGAGCCTTACTGACTACCTTAACTGGTAAGTCCGCGTTAACCACTACCGCTGCTGTGTTATCGTCATTGCGTAACACTTTGACGTTGGTTGTTGCCAGATACGGATCTGCAATCAACACTATATCCGCAGATTCTTCCCTAATCGTTTGCCACATTAACTGGAATGCAGCATAACTATGATTCTGGTTATGTTGTAGCAACCTAACCATTATGATCTAATCGCTCGCCTTCTAGGACACATATAACTGCCCGTTGCGTGAGGGTTCTGTGACCTCGTACCGCAATCCAAACACTTGACAGAGTTGGTACAAGCTTGCTTCTTGTGTCCACTCAAACCGCATTTCCAGCACAGATTACTTCTGTCTGGTTCCCTACAATGGTAGCTCGTATGGCCTACCTTCCAACACTTATAGCATTTCTGCTCCTCCATTACCTCACGGATATGGCATATCGACCAACCAACTTTCAGCTTTCCCAAATTCAGGAAGCTTTGAAAGTCTGGCAGCGATACGTTGATCCGTGCCCACTGCGTACCGGCCGCGCGGCCTTTCTTCATTTTGATACGATCTATTTCTATCTCGATGTTGAGCTGTGCTTTGACAGACTCCGCAACCTCCTCTGGGGTGGTAATTTCATCGAGATGCATGATCTCAATCATTTTAGAAGGAGCTAGCGTTCTCACTGACGCCTTGCCCTTCACCGCTTCCTTAACCTTTGGGGCAATTGCACTAGCAGAACTACCCTGCTTCAATTCTAGCAACATGCCTCCATTTTGGGCCCGTCGGACCTTGGAAATTGTCTCTCCAACCGATTTAAGAGCATCGGACTGCTTCATTTCCTTGAGCAATTTCGCCAGCTCCTCGGAAGTGCAGTCCGATATCAGCAGAGCCTCAGGCCGCTTCCTGGGCTTATTCTGCTTCTTCTTGCTCTTCTTCTTCTTCCTCTTATTAATGCTACCCTCATTAATATTCGGTCCGTTTCTCGGACTTGGAATATTTTCCACCGCTTCCCTAACAGGGGTCAACCTCGATGGTTGTTGTTGTTGTTGTTGCAACCTTTGCAACCCACTTGGACCAGGCTGTTGGTCATCAGCCACTGGTCTTCTGCCTTTTCGCGTTTGCGGCCCGAATCCATCGTTACCGTCAAACGACGTTTGCGTTTGACGGTCGAGGACCTGCTGCATGCGATTTACGGCTCTAAACCTTCGAAATTCGGACATTACCTCATCGAGGAAGTCCATCATAACCGTTACTAGCGTAAAATGGGAAGACTCATCATCGAGCTTGCTTATCCCAAAACGCATCGCCTCCATTCGATCTTGAAGATCCATGAACGCTTGGTCCGGATCTTTCTTGTCCACCCCCTTGGTCTTTTTGACCTTCTTAGTTTTAACGTTACTCATTCTATTGGGCTCAAACTCAGGCCCGCTATCCGCGTCTGTTTATGCAGTCTCCTATTTGGTTCCGTGGGTGGCTATGAATCAGGGAGCTCCACGCGAGGGTTGGCCCGCGCCCTTATGAGACGACGGGCTCAGTGCCGAACCGGAGCAAAGTGGGGCTGAACCCACCCACACCTGCATTTGCCATAGAGCGTATCGTATGGCGACAGTCTTGGAGCGCTACCTAAGACTTGCTAAGTTTTAATAGAGCGGTGACAGAATCCCCCTTAGCCCTCCCCCGTTTCAAGCAGGTTTCACCCTGCGTTACTAAGGGTTCGGCGGGTTCATCCGCCAGCCCGTGTACATCCTAGTTATTCCATAAACCGTACCCTAGTCTAATCCGCGCAGAGGTATTATCCTCTCGAGTTCAGTATCCCACTTGACAGAATGTAGGGTGTGGCGACTTAACACCACACCCTCCCCTGCGACGTTGTCATGCTCAACGCCGTCTTCACCGCCACCGTTAGCTCGGGGCCTCGTCAACTTAATGACGGGCCCCTACCCCGCCCGGCACCGCGTGGAGGTGGTGGTCGGACTTTGCCGGGCACATTTGGCTACCTTTTTTTTTTTTTTTTTTTTTTTTTTTGTTATCGAAGGGGAAATCTTGCATAAGACACCTGGGTGATCAACCCCGGTAGTGTGAGATTCTTACTCACTAAAACCCCTCCGTGCCTTCAACCGGCCCCGAGTGGATCACCCGTTAGGGTATCGACGTCACTCGGGCGGTGGATGTCCATCATCCCAGGCAACGAATGGCTTCCAACAGTGGTGATTAGCCACTGTCTAGCCCTCGGCGATGAAGCTACGATGAACTACGATGAATCCTTGTCGTTACTCGTCGTCACTGTCGCTGCTCTGCAAGGCCAACTGGATGTTGGCGAGCAAAGCACGTCGTTCGCCTCGTTCGATGACGTGTCTTCGATGTTGTTGTCGAATCATAATCGTCCGTACTGCTTGATGAACCATGCTCCAGTTATATCTGTTAGCAGACATAACTTCGATGATGTTCTCCGGCGTTAACTCCTCGTCGACTTGATGCTGAAGTCTGATGATCAGTTCACGATGACGTACACAATGGAATATCGTGTGTTCGGCGTCCTCAGGTTCCTCGCACGCATCGCATAGCGGCGAACCCGTTAACTGCATCCGATGAAGCTGGTAGGCGTAGAAGCCATGGCTGGAAAGAAACTGAGAAAGAAAGAAATCTACACCACCAAATCTTCTACTTATCCATCTGTTGACGTCGGGTATGAGACGGTATGTCCACCGACCGTGAACACTCTCATCCCATTCTCGTTGCCATCGTTCCATAGTTGTGACACGTTCCATGTTACGTGCAACCGATCCGGCGATGTTCTCTGCTCGTCTCCGATGAAAAGTCCTGGAGTCCTCGTCCAGGAGGAGATGAAGCGGGATCATTCCCGCAAGCACGCAGACTGCATCATGTGAAGTTGTCCTGAAAGAAGAGATAACTCGCTGGACTACTGGCCGGTAAAACCGACGTAGCCATTGTCTACGGTTAGCAAATCTAAGGGTATGACACCAAATGGGCGAGGCATACCGGACCTTCGCCACAACAGTAAGAGCAATTGCTCGCCTAGCATTACTACTCGGACCTGCCTTATTAGGCATCATCCTTACCAAGGTGGTCCATAGCTTCGTCGCTCTCTCCACCGCATACCTGATGTGTGAAGTGTACTCGAGGCGGTCATCTAAGACCATCCCCAAATACTTTAAGCTGCGCGACGAATGTACTACGTGATCACCTACCCGGATAGCCCCATGCTGTATCCTCTGATGGGAACTGACCATGATAAACTCGGTCTTGGTCGGGGCTATCTTTAATCCGTTGTCGGTCATCCATCTGTCGATGATGCGAATCTGGCTGGAAACGAGAATTTCAATATCATCAACACAATTACCTTCCACCAACAATACTATATCGTCTGCATAGCCGATAATCCGTGCACCCTCCACCATTGCAACTCGTAGGACACCGTCGTACATGAGGTTCCATAACGTTGGGCCAAGTACCGAGCCTTGAGGTACACCCGATGTGACTGCAATCTCTGCCGGTCCATCTGTGGTATCATACATCAGCACACGATTCCTAAAATAGTCACCAATGATATCATACAGATATTTAGGAGTGTTAATTCTCTGTAATGCATTTGCAATCGCCAACCACGAAGCACTGTTGAAAGCATTAGTAACATCTAATGTAACAACTGCACAATACCGTCCACTGTATCTGTTTCTACTTCTAGCTACCGAAACAATGTCCACTACCCGTTGAATCGCATCAACTGTTGATCGACGACTTCTGAAACCAAATTGGTCGTCAGACAGTCCGTTGACCTCCTCGATGTGTGCATTTAGCCGTTGCACTATGATGCGTTCTAGACCTTTACCTGCCCCGTCTAGTAGACAAATGGGGCGAACTGAACCCGGTTCCCCTGGTGGTTTGTTCGGCTTCGGTATTAGCACCAACCTCTGCCTTTTCCACTCATCGGGGAACTTCGCGTTCTCTAAACAGCCTTGGTAAACCCTGCAAAATGCATCGGTTGCAGTCAACATACCAACTTTCAGCGCCTCATTCGGGATACCATCTGGTCCCGGCGCCTTCTTGTTGGGTAGTCTCCTGGCAACCGCAAGAATCTCATCATTAGTAACCATCTCAAACTCTCGTGGCTGATCGATACGATAATCAGGCCACACCGTGTTTGGGTGAGTAGGAAAAAGCTCGCTCACCACTTCCCTAAACTCGTCCAATGTCATGGTTCGGGGTCCAATCGAACCCTCGGCCACTTTCTTGAACGTATGATATACAATACCAAATGATGCGTTGTTCGCTGTTCCCAGGAACTCTTTCCACTTCCTCTGTCGGGTATGCTTGATCAATCGCTTGAGGGCATTCCTTGCCACCTTGAACTCGTCCCTAAAAGAAGAATAGAGATCAGTATTAAATGCTCTTTGCGCTAATCGATCGCGGTGTTTGCACTCTTTGCGAAGTGCCTCAATCTCTAGCGTCCACCAAAATGCACTCTTGTTAGGAGTGTACCTCTTACGCTTGGTCATCGTCGCATTACACGCCGTGACAAGTATACGCATTAAGTCTTCGCTTGTAGTGACCTCGGTCTCAAAAGCGGCTTGCATCATAACTTCAAATATATCTTTGCTAAAATACTTGATGCTCCATCCCGTTATGGGTCGGGACAGATTACGCACGCTTTGCGTCTCGAGATCTATTCGTATCGCACGATGATCAGAGTTCATATAGCTAGATAAAACCTCCCACTTAAATGATCTAGCAACTGTTCTGCTCGCAAAAGTAAGATCAACTACTGACGTACGCCCTGGTCCAACATAAGTTGGGGTGCTGCCGTCGTTCAATAAAATTGCGTCAATCTGCGCAAAGGTTGATAAGACCAACTCACCTCTTCGTTTCTGGGTTTCTCCACGCTCGCCAAGTTGGTTGTTCCAACTTGCTGACCAAGCGTTGAAGTCCCCCCCGATAACGAATTTGTGGATACCGGTTACGGCCATTACCGTGTTATCCAACATGTTCTGGAACTCTTCCATACTAAATCTAGGTGGCGCGTAAACGCTAACCACTCGCATATCACCTATGTCAACTATCATTAAACCCTTCAGAGCCTTACTGACTACCTTAACTGGTAAGTCCGCGTTAACCACTACCGCTGCTGTGTTATCGTCATTGCGTAACACTTTGACGTTGGTTGTTGCCAGATACGGATCTGCAATCAACACTATATCCGCAGATTCTTCCCTAATCGTTTGCCACATTAACTGAAATGCAGCATAACAATGATTCTGGTTATGT
>NW_026902554.1:17500-25000 GCF_943734735.2 Anopheles gambiae | reverse complement strand
TGCACAAGCAGGCAACGTCGGATGCATTGCACACGGCTAGCGGATCTCTCTGCACTGCGTCGGGTGTCCCAACGTATGTCTGGAGACATTGCTATGCCGGTACGGCACTCTGCGCACTCTTTCTTGTCCTCTTCGAGTGACGGGCCTCTAAGCGGGGTTGTATGCCGGTACGACACATCGACTGGTACATTGCACGCACTAACGATCTCTCTGCACTGCATGGAACTCATGCATAACCACCGTGACGGGAGACTTTGCTAGTACGCACGATACTCTGCGCATGTGTACATGCTTTACAACCCAGCCAACTTGAGCACCTAGGGGAAGTTGTGATGCCATCTGAACACCCACCGACTGATGCATTGAACGGCTAAAGTTGACCTTCAATCCGAACTGGCACTCTGCGGCGTGGAGGCAGTTGCGCGACCACTCCTATCCCAAACCAACAAAGCAAGGTGTATCCTACGTGCTCGGTACAAGCACACCACGACGGGACACATTGAACGGTTCAGCGATCTCTCTGCACTAGTGGAAGAACTCCAACGTGATACGGGAGACTTTGCTACAGCGGCTTCTCTGCACTTCTGGGCTACCACCTTGTGACGGGAGACATTGCTAGCGGTCACTCTGCACTAGTGATGGTACACCACCGTGATACGGGAGACATTGCTAACGGCCACTCTGCACAGGTGCCAATACCACCTTGTGACGGGAAACATTGCTAGGAACCGATCGGCATCTCTGCGCGATTACTTGACGCACACCCAACTAAGTCAACTGTTGGACTTTTTCGTAATCACGGCGGGACACATTGAACGAGCTCTAACGGATCTCTGCACGCATGGAACATGGTGGCGGGAATCATTGCTAGAACCGAACGGCGCCTCTGCGCGATGTACAAACAAGCTCAACAGGAACCTCGTATCGGCTGCCGAGCCGGAGCCCGAACAACTTGGATTTTCACCTCTAATTTATATCAACTCACCACTCCCCGAGGGATCCGCAGAATTGCTTCTGGGTCCCGTATCGTTATTTGCGATTCGTGTTTGCATTACACTACATTGAACTATTCCAACTTGTTTATCCGCATGGCGAACATTTGCTGCATTGAACATTTAAGTTCCACTTCGCTCTCCCCTACGTGGGTCTGAGCTTCGCTCTCAGGGAAAAAATATGCCACATTTGGTAGGGAAACCCGGTTTCATCACGCTATGTGCCCTGCACCACCGGCTTAGCGTGAATCCTTCGAGTTTCCCTAAGAAGTTCGATTGGTCTTGCAGAGTTTAAAGACAACGAAGCTTAGTTTCAAGCAATGATTTAATATACGCGTATTAAAAACCCTTAGCTGTTACAACTTTTATGCTTGAAACCATCGCAACGAAGTCTTTGGGTCCGTAGACCCGTGATGTACTGCTCCAGGAAACGTTTTGAAAGGGTGGAAACTCAAAATCATAGGTTAAGATCATCGGCAGAACCCACCAGACACCACTTTTGCTTCATAAGTTCGGCCTATAGTCATATGACGATTTTCATCGGGGAGGGGACGTATGACCCAAACGGGGGCTTATATGACCCACGGACACTGCAAACCATGCTCCTACGACTAAATAGAGGTTAAAACTACGATTTGGTGAAATCTTCATTTTTGACCTCGAAGCAAGGTACCTTCCCTATAGTAGGCAATGAGTAAATGATCATAATCCCAGGAGGGCAAAAAATGGGAACCCGAGAGGAAAGCGCTGTTGGCGCGCCTAAGCTAGTGGCCCGTAGAGTAAAAAGGGTACCCCCAACAAAGTTGTCGTTTGACGTTCTGGTTGCACTTTTTATCATCTAAAATCAGTTTTCTACACGTTTTGAGGGGTTTTAGCAAAAAAAAAATTTTCGATTACTTGAGCTCTCTGGCCCGTTCGGTGCACATTTTTGAAAAAAGCTAGGGAGCTGCCCCTAGGTTCGGGGTGTCACAAAATGTTGAAAAGTGGTCGAAAAACCACTATCCAGAATCGGATGTAGAATCGTTAGACGAATTTAAAATTGTTCTACGACACCCATCTGCGACGTTTAGTATTCGAGATATATAACACTTTGTAGGTCTGACCGAGCAATTTTTGTTCCGCGCACTTTGTGCACCGTACACGTTGATGTTTGTATGAAAAAGTACCCTACCTAGGGACGCGTAGAGCAAATTTGTACCCCCGGGCATGTTGTCGATTGACATTCTGGTTGCACTTTTCATCATCTAGGGTGCGTTCCTGACACGTTTTGAGGGGTTTTAGCAAAAAAAAAAATTTTCGACTACTCGAGCTCTCTGGCCCGTTCGGTGCACATTTTTGAAAAAAGCTAGGGAGCTGCCCCTAGGTTCGGGGTGTCACAAAATGTAGAAAAGTGGTCGAAAAACCACTATCCAGAATCGGATGTAGAATCATTAGACGAACTTAAAATTGTTCTACGACACCCATCTGCGACGTTTAGTATTCGAGTTATGGCCCGTCCTAGGTCTGACCGAGCAATTTTTGTTCCGCGCACTTTGTGCACCGTACACGTTGATGTTTGTATGAAAAAGTACCCTACCTAGGGACGCGTATAGCAAATTTGTACCCCCGGGCATGTTGTCGATTGACATTCTGGTTGCACTTTTCATCATCTAGGGTGCGTTCCTGACACGTTTTGAGGGGTTTTAGCAAAAAAAAAAATTTTCGACTACTCGAGCTCTCTGGCCCGTTCGGTGCACATTTTTGAAAAAAGCTAGGGAGCTGCCCCTAGGTTCGGGGTGTCACAAAATGTTGAAAAGTGGTCGAAAAACCACTATCCAGAATCGGATGTAGAATCGTTAGACGAACTTAAAATTGTTCTACGACACCCATCTGCGACGTTTAGTAATTCGAGTTATGGCCCGTACCAGGTCTGACCGAGCAATTTTTGTTCCGCGCACTTTGTGCACCGTACACTTTGATGTTTGTATGAAAAAGTACCCTACCTAGGGACGCGTAGAGCAAATTTGTACCCCGGGCATGTTGTCGATTGACATTCTGGTTGCACTTTTCATCATCTAGGGTGCGTTCCTGACACGTTTTGAGGGGTTTTAGCAAAAAAAAAATTTTCGACTACTCGAGCTCTCTGGCCCGTTCGGTGCACATTTTTGAAAAAAGCTAGGGAGCTGCCCCTAGGTTCGGGGTGTCACAAAATGTTGAAAAGTGGTCGAAAAACCACTATCCAGAATCGGATGTAGAATCATTAGACGAACTTAAAATTGTTCTACGACACCCATCTGCGACGTTTAGTATTCGAGATATATAACACTTTGTAGGTCTGACCGAGCAATTTTTGTTCCGCGCACTTTGTGCACCGTACACTTTGATGTTTGTATGAAAAAGTACCCTACCTAGGGACGCGTAGAGCAAATTTGTACCCCCGGGCATGTTGTCGATTGACATTCTGGTTGCACTTTTCATCATCTAGGGTGCGTTCCTGACACGTTTTGAGGGGTTTTAGCAAAAAAATTTTTTTCGACTACTCGAGCTCTCTGGCCCGTTCGGTGCACATTTTTGAAAAAAGCTAGGGAGCTGCCCCTAGGTTCGGGGTGTCACAAAATGTTGAAAAGTGGTCGAAAAACCACTATCCAGAATCGGATGTAGAATCATTAGACGAACTTAAAATTGTTCTACGACACCCATCTGCGACGTTTAGTATTCGAGATATATAACACTTTGTAGGTCTGACCGAGCAATTTTTGTTCCGCGCACTTTGTGCACCGTACACTTTGATGTTTGTATGAAAAAGTACCCTACCTAGGGACGCGTAGAGCAAATTTGTACCCCCGGGCATGTTGTCGATTGACATTCTGGTTGCACTTTTCATCATCTAGGGTGCGTTCCTGACACGTTTTGAGGGGTTTTAGCAAAAAAAAAATTTTCGACTACTCGAGCTCTCTGGCCCGTTCGGTGCACATTTTTGAAAAAAGCTAGGGAGCTGCCCCTAGTGTCACAAAATGTTGAAAAGTGGTCGAAAAACCACTATCCAGAATCGGATGTAGAATCATTAGACGAATTTAAAATTGTTCTACGACACCCATCTGCGACGTTTAGTATTCGAGATATAGCACTTTGTAGGTCTGACCGAGCAATTTTTGTTCCGCGCACTTTGTGTTCATGGATGTCGATAAAGGTACAAGTTGCCGGTCGGGATAGCCGTGCACCAAAACTGTGTACCGATCAGGGAAAGTACAAGACGAAGGGTGCATCTCGAGCGTACGCGTTCATAGATGTCCATGTTGGTACACTTGCACCAAAATTGTGTACCAATCAGGGAAAGTACAACATGGAGGGCGCAGCCCGGGCGTACCCGATCATGGATGTCCATGTTGATACAATCTACGTGTACGTACCTAGTTTTTGTATCAAAAGTTGCAATAAAGTGCTTGTATGCTTAAAATGCTTATCTCAACCGGTCACCTTTTGGCCTGTCCTTTTATAACAGAAACCTAGAAAGATACTCGATATTTTTGTGTTTTTCCATTCGCCCGGGACGACGAAATGAGCTATGTGCACATCGTGCAGAAAACTGTCTTCGCCACGCATGTTTTTGTCTATCCACTCATATAATCACCCACATTTGTGTTCAACACGGACGGCGCAGCCCGAGCGAACGCGTTAATGTTTATGTTTGTACACACTGCTTGTACGATTCTAGGATTTGGTAATTGCGTCACAGTGCCCGACCGTCGCGGACACCATTCTTGGACAGAAGTCCTAGTACGTAGAGTACTTTCCCTAGGTATGTGCTCGTTCGTGACTATCGTTGCGTGCTTACGGACACGCTTGGGTATGTTTACCATACAAGGTTTACTAGGGAAACCTGGGAAGGACGCTTGCCCTACCGTCGCGGACACCATTCTTGGAAAGAAGTCCTAGTACGTAGCGTTCCTTATTTTACTTGATCAGTTTGTAATGCATTTGCTTTGTTCAATCGACTTCTGCTACTGCTCACTAAGGGGTGTTCGTTTGCGATGTGTACGATAAGCAACTGTCTATCCTAACCAGCAGTTAATCAACACTTTTCACCCAAGTCATAGGAACATAGAGTACTTTTCCTAATCGGTACACAATTTTGGTGCACCTCTAACCTGGCCGGCACTTTATCGTTACGTTTTGTGCATAACCTAGGGACGTGGTGTAAGTTTCATGATTTTTATGTTTGATTCGGTTTATTATGATTGAAAACTACGCTACGTCCCAGAAATTTGAACTCGACTACTTCCTCCATGTGGCGCCAAAAGCTACTGGGCAACGCCTAGCTAATGCCCCATTTGTACTTCAATTTGCATAATCAATTTTGAAAAATACGCTAAGTCCCAGAAATCTGAACTCGAATACTTTTGCCACGTGGCGCAAAAAAGCTACTGAGAAACGCCTAGCCTTTTACCCATTTATAATTTAGTTTTCGTTATTAGTTTTGAACAATACGCAAAGTTCCAAGAATCTGAACTCGAATACTTTTTACATGTGCCGCCAAAAGCTACTGAGCAACGCCTAGGTTGATACATTTTTGGTACATGGAGTGTATGCATGCAGGATTACTGCCGTGCTGGACCGAAAAATTGAACTTGCTACTAGAACGTAAAGTAATTCCCCTAGATAGGTGCTTTTGCATACCTCTGATCGACCACCATGCAACACGCGTAGCGACACGCGTAGCTAGGCTTGCCCAACCAAATTTCCTACTATAGCACCAAATTGCACACTTTCAGGGGTATAATTTGGTACCGTGTACCGTGCATGGTACAAGTATCAGCAGCTCGTGCAATTTATTTTGCATCGTGTTGCGGTTGCTGGTGCGTCGGGATAGGAGTATTTCGAGACTTTCGCCAAGCGTTGGTGCCATTTGGGGGATAATTAATGTTCTAGCCACAATAAACGTGCCACATAATGCCAATAAGTAAAAAGCCGTTTTCTAGGGACTTCCAGTCAAAATGTTTGCCATCAGCGCTTTCCTGTCGAGTTCAGGATCTGGGACTTAGCGTTTTTTTTTCACGATCCAATCCAACGACCAGATCGTGAATAAACAATTCATACAACAGTGCATCCCTTTAGAGAAGGAAAAAGCCGAATTCTAGGGAGCTCCAGTCCAAAAGGTTGTCATCAGCGCTCTCCTCTCGAGTTCAAGATTTGGGACTTAGCGTTTTTTTCGCGATCCAGCCAAAAGACCAGATCGGGAAATAAACAATTAATATAACTGTACTAGTACATCCCTTCAACTGAAGCAAGTGCACCATACATGACCCGTACGCCAATCATCCATGCACATGACACGTCAACTAAGTCAACACATGATACAACTTGGACAACTGACGGGTAAGTAGGTCATCTCGTACACGACGACACATCGACCAAACCAGGTCAACACGTCACATGCACAAGACATCCTACTACCAAGGCCGGCCACCTCGACACACGACGTGTTAACCGAACATGGTCAACAACACCATCATGTGCAAGGCAACCGGCCCAAACGGATTAACTTATACAACTTGTAACGAGCAGGTGTGTAAGCTTACTGGTTTGGTCGGCACGTTTCTCACATCAAGACAATCAAGTCGAGAACGAGGCACGCCGACAAGCTCACTAGTGTTACGTGTTCCGCTCCATACCGTGTCAAGTCACTCGTCTGACACGGAAGTAGCCAGCTCTTGTCCACTAGTGTTAAGGAACGGTCTCCAGACCAAGTCAAGTCACTCGTCTGACAAGGAAAGAGCACGCACCAAGCTTCACCAGAGCACGGCACCACGGTCCCCAGACCAAGATGGTTCGTTGCGCCATCGAGGAAGGGGCACGCGATCCCTTGCTACACTCAACTAAGTACACTCTTGCTCTCACAAAAGTATCCCCTGTGTCGACGTGGTCCCCAGACCAAGACGAGCTTGCGCACATCGAGGAAGGGGCACACGGACAAACCACCAAGCATGGGTCGCCTGAGAGGATCGATGCGAACGCATCTCTACAACTCGCAGCTCCCAGCCTGAAGTCCCGTCGTTTGCGGGCGGTTGATAGGTGTCGAAACAAGGTATATCCACGTTGGGCAGAGCTCAAGCCAACGGCGTTCCCAGTTACGGTACTAACACGTGCAGCGAACTCCACTCGTTGCGGCCTAGGTATAGCGGGATGAGACGCCGGGCTGCAGACGCAGACTCCAACGGATCTCAGAGGGTTGTTAGGCCCGCTAGCTTCCGAACACCTAATGGGTTTGAGAAGCGCTATCAGCTCGGATTGGCTACGACCTTAGAGGCGTTCAGGCATAATCCAGCGGACGTAGCGTCATACCAAAGTCCGGTCGGACTAGTATTGAGCCAGTGGTCCGTACCTGTGGTTCCTCTCGTACTGCACAGGAATTCCGTTAAGATAGCGACTATAAGCACACACCAGTAGGGTAAAACTAACCTGTCTCACGACGGTCTAAACCCAGCTCACGTTCCCTTGAAAGGGTGAACAATCCTACGCTTGGTGAATT
>NW_026902554.1:5000-15000 GCF_943734735.2 Anopheles gambiae | reverse complement strand
GTCTCCTTGAAAATCCGTAAAGCCGTTGACGATAATGGCACACATAAGGAGTTAAAGGATTTCATCATCATGGGCCGGCGCACAGATAAGGCGTTGCTACGACTGACGCTTGCTAGATCCGCAAACGCGACCTTAATTCTCCAGCAGATCCGAACGATCATCGGCGAGGCTGGAACTTGTCGACACGTGACGGAAATGGCGGCCTTGGTAGTAAACGACATCGACCCCCTAGCCAAGGAGGAAGAGCTTACAGCTCTCCTTGAAAACAAGATCGAGGGTGGGGCAGGCATCGTCTCAACGAGCATTAGGACAATGCCGGATGGCACCCAGCGGGCACGCGTCCGTCTGCCAGCCAAGGCCGCCAAAGCGCTGGATGGTACGAAGCTTCGCTTGGGCTTCTGCATTTCCAGAGTGAAGATGGCTCCTCCAACACCCAAAGAGCATCTTCGCTGCTACCGATGCCTTGAGCACGGCCACAACGCCCGCGATTGTCGGTCACCTGTAGACCGACAAAATGTTTGCATCCGTTGCGGACAGGAAGGTCACAAGGCTGGTACATGCATGGAAGAAATACGCTGCGGCAAATGCGATGGCCCCCATGTTATCGGGGACCGGACATGCGATCGGTCGGCCATCCAATGACGCAGCTAAAAGTCCTCCAAGTGAACCTGGGTGGAGGCAGGATCGCCCAAGATCTGGTCCTGCAAACCGCCCGACAAATGGAAGTGGACGTGCTGGTTCTTTCCCACACGTATCGACCACCCGAGAACAACCCAAGATGGGCAGTTGATGCCTCCAAAAAGGTGGCAGTCGTGGCCACAGGACGATACCCTCTACAAGGACAATGGAGCAGTGATGTTCCAGGCCTTATAGCTGCCAAGGTGGGTGGCATCACCTTCCTAAGCTGCTACGCGCCACCCAGCCTGTCGCGGGAAGGATTTGCGGAATTCGTTGAAGCAATTGAATTGGAAGCCCAATCCCACCCTCAGGTAGTAGTTGCCGGAGACTTTAACGCTTGGCATGAGGAGTGGGGAAGCCAACGCAGCAATGAGCGTGGGGAAGTACTGCTCGAGGCGTCCCAGCAATTGGGCCTGCTGCTGATGAATCGAGGGAATGTGGCAACCTTTGTTGGAAACGGTGTGGCGACTGCCAGCGTTGTCGACGTGACCTTCGCCAGCTCGTCCATAGCTCAGCCGAGCACTTGGTTGGTAAGAAACACGGACACGCGATCTGACCATAGGTATATCACCTATTCGGTAGGCCCAGCGTCAGCAGACCAGCAGCGTAACCAAGGACAGTCACGTCAACGGGGCCAGCGAGAGCGTTTTCAACATGCAGGCACGCGATTTAAGACGAAACAGTTCTCGAAAGAGAATTTCCTGGCCACGCTACATGGCGAGGGATTCCGAGAGAAGGCAGTCAATCACCAGGGAATGATCTCGGCAATGATATCGGCCTGCGAGAAAACCATGCAAAGGATGACGTCGTCTTTCCCCGACCCTCATCGGGACGTTTACTGGTGGACGCCACTGATTGCTCTGCTTAGGCAAAACTGCGAGCAGACGAGAGATCGCATGCAGCAGACAAGTGATCTCCAGAACCGAAGTCTGGCTGCAGCCCAATACAGAACAGCTAAAGCTGAGCTGGATAGAGCTATACGTGCCAGCAAAAAGGCTGCCTTCCAGGAATTGATCGATGCTGCGGAGGAAAACGTTTTCGGAGCCGGGTACTTAGTAGTCCTCTCCCGTCTTCGCGGTGGAAGGGCCCCACCCGAGACGGAGAGAGCGAGGCTTGAAAGCATCGTTACAGAGCTTTTCCCGCAACATCCGCCCTTCAACTGGCCCAGCATCAGTTCCGAGGAAGAACAGGAACAGCCTGCAGACCAGCAGACTCCATGGACCCAAGTCACGATCCCGGAACTCCGTCTGATAGCTAGCACCATGCCGAACAAAAAAGCGCCGGGCCTTGACGGAATTCCGAACGCCGCTGTCAAGGCTGCAATCCTTGCGTACACGGACGTTTTCCAGGCGTTGTACCAAAGCTGTCTGGAAACGGCTACATTTCCAGCACCATGGAAACGACAGCGGTTGGTACTGCTCCCCAAGCCGGGGAAACCACCGGGTAGCAACGGGTCATACCGACCTTTGTGCATGCTGGATGCCTTAGGGAAAGTGCTGGAGAAGCTCATTCTAAACAGACTTCACAACCACCTGGAAGATCCTGCTGCGGTGAGGCTGTCAGACAGGCAGCATGGCTTCCGGAGGGGGCGATCTACAATTGGCGCCATTCGAACAGTGATCGAGGCTGGTCAGAGCGCGATGAGATTCCGCCGCACGAACGGGCGGGATAACAGGTTCCTGCTGGTCGTGTCAATGGATGTCAAGAATGCCTTCAATACGGCAAGCTGGCAGGCCATCGCCACTGCACTGCAGATGAAAGGAGTACCTGCTGGTCTGCAAAGAATCGTGAGGAGCTACTTCGAGAACCGAGAGTTGGTCTTCGAGACATCCGACGGCCCAGTAACTCGGTCCATCACGGCTGGTGTTCCACAGGGTTCGATTCTTGGCCCCACCCTGTGGAACACCATGTACGATGGAGTTCTGGACGTCGCCCTTCCGCAGGACTGCGAGATGGTGGCGTATGCTGACGACTTGGTGCTGCTGATTCCGGGCATCGACGTAAATGCAGTGAAGGCTGCAGCCGAGGAGGCGGTCGCCAGTGTCTCTCACTGGATGGCTCAACATCATCTCCAGATTGCGCCGGAAAAGACGGAGTGCGTGCTTATCTCCAGCACGAAGAACCCTACGCAGGTCACCATAAGAGTAGGGGACGTGGAGGTGACATCTTCCCGCACGATGCGTTACCTTGGGGTGACCCTTCACGATCACCTATCGTGGCTGCCCCATGTCCGAGAGGTAACCACTCGGGCAAGGAAGATAGCAGATGCCGTTACCCGCCTCTTGCGCAACCACAGTGGACCAAAGACCAGCAAAGCGCGACTGTTGGCCTCGGTCGCAGAGTCGGTCATCCGATATGCTGCGCCCATCTGGCATGGCGAGGTGACGAAGAGAGAGTGTCGTCGACTTTTGGAGAGGGTTCAGCGAGTCTCAGCACGGAGGGTGGCACGCACCTTCCGTACCGTAAGGTATGAGACCGCCACCCTCCTCGCCGGGCTGACCCCCATCTGTCTCTTGATAGAGGAGGATGCGCGAGTGTTCGAGCGTGTTAATGATCCGGGTCGGTCGATAACGAAGGCAGCCATCCGGTTGGAGGAGAGGCAGCGCACCATCACGATGTGGCAGAGCCAATGGGACGCCGAGGCCGACACCTCCAGATACACCCGGTGGACGCATCGGATAATCCGCGACATCAGCGCTTGGCAAGGCCGGAGACACGGGGAGATGACCTTCCACTTGGCCCAGGTGCTCTCTGGACATGGGTTCTTCAGAGAGTACCTGGCCATCAACGGCTTTACGGAATCCCCTGACTGTCGCAGCTGTGCGGGTGTTCCGGAAAATGCCCATCACGCCATCTTCGAATGCCCCAGGTTTGCTCGAGTGAGGATGGAGTACTTTGGTGAACTGGGGCCGAATCCGGTCACGCCGGACAGTCTTCAGGACTTCCTTATGGGCAGCCAAGACAACTGGAGCAGCTTCTGTGAGGCGGCACGTCGAATAACAACAACGCTGCAGCGTGACTGGGACACGGAACGAGAACAGCGGGCTGCTTCCAATCGTGAGGAAGCTGAAATACAACAGCAGCTACAGCGAGAGGAAGACGAACGCCGCACTGAAGAACGGCGGCAGCTCCACAATGAGGCAAATCGTGCCTACCGCCAGCGCAATAGGAGAAGTCAACCTACTCCACCAGCTCCACCACCAACACCCAGGGAGGCCGCTCGCCTCGAAGATGGGCGACGGAGAGTGGCCCGCTGGCGGGAAAGACAACGAATGATTCGGAACGGTGGAATCCAAATGCTACGAGCGCTGTTCGGCCATGATGCCTGGTCGAGCGAAAGTGACGATGAACCCGATGACGTCGAGCGAGGCGGACTTGATGCTGCCCAGCAGGCAGCAGCAGCCGAAGCCGAAAGAGCGGCACGCTAAAGCTAACTTTAGTAAAAAGAACAACGAAAGTGTAAAAAAAAAAGAAAGGTGCTTCGGTACAGATATAGGGCTCCCCTTAAGGGAATGAATTCAGAAGAACAGTTTGGAAAATAGAATTTCAACTAAAATAAACGGAAAGGTGCGAACGCACGGCTAAAAAGTTAGGCTCCCTATGAGCATCACGTCCACCCTTAAATCCCTTCGCAGGGCATAAGGGGCGGATTATGAGAGGGCTGGGTTTTCTTTTCGATGTAACATACGATCAATAAAAATCCACTCGATATAACAAAAAAAAAAAAGCCAGTTATCCCTGTGGTAACTTTTCTGACACCTCTTGCTAAAAACTCGTTATAACCAAAAGGATCGTAAGGCCAAGCTTTCGCTGTCCCGAAGTGTACTGAACGTTGGGATCAAGCCAGCTTTTGTCCTTATGCTCAGCGTGTGGTTTCTGTCCACACTGAGCTGACCTTTGGACACCTCCGTTATCGTTTTGGAGATGTACCGCCCCAGTCAAACTCCGCACCTGGCACTGTCCATGACGTGGACCGAAAGGACCTGTCCAGGAGTCTTCGAGCCGGGCGGCGCGCGGAACCGGGGGCAAACGTGACATCATAAACGATCGACCGCGCAGAAGCAGTGCACCACGAATGCACCGACGTACGCAAGCTTGTACCCTTGCGGGCCACGGCTCACGGTCGGACAAGCGGGTAACACGCTACACACGACGATGCTACGATGCAGTCTCCCCGGCGGCACCACCCAGCGACACACTGGACGCTGAGCGAGAAACACGGCGCATTGGGCGCGCGCAGGCGAACCGCCGCCACAGCCCCCCGGAGGAGGTGCGCGCACGATCCGGACCTGGGGCCCGCGCTTGTTCCACCCAATCATGTAAGTAAGGCAACAGTAAGAGTGGTGGTATCTCAGAGGCGAGCTCCACGAGGAAGCCCTCCCACCTATGCTGCACCTCCTATATCGCCTTACAATGCCAGACTAGAGTCAAGCTCAACAGGGTCTTCTTTCCCCGCTAGTGCATCCAAGCCCGTTCCCTTGGCTGTGGTTTCGCTAGATAGTAGATAGGGACAGAGGGAATCTCGTTAATCCATTCATGCGCGTCACTAATTAGATGACGAGGCATTTGGCTACCTTTTTTTTTTTTTTTTTTTTTTTTTATCGAAGGGGAAATCTTGCATAAGACACCTGGGTGATCAACCCCGGTAGTGTGAGATTCTTACTCACTAAAACCCCTCCGTGCCTTCAACCGGCCCCGAGTGGATCACCCGTTAGGGTATCGACGTCACTCGGGCGGTGGATGTCCATCATCCCAGGCAACGAATGGCTTCCAACAGTGGTGATTAGCCACTGTCTAGCCCTCGGCGATGAAGCTACGATGAACTACGATGAATCCTTGTCGTTACTCGTCGTCACTGTCGCTGCTCTGCAAGGCCAACTGGATGTTGGCGAGCAAAGCACGTCGTTCGCCTCGTTCGATGACGTGTCTTCGATGTTGTTGTCGAATCATAATCGTCCGTACCGCTTGATGAACCATGCTCCAGTTATATCTGTTAGCAGACATAACTTCGATGATGTTCTCCGGCGTTAACTCTTCGTCGACTTGATGCTGAAGTCTGATGATCAGTTCACGATGACGTACACAATGGAATATCGTGTGTTCGGCGTCCTCAGGTTCCTCGCACGCATCGCATAGCGGCGAACCCGTTAACTGCATCCGATGAAGCTGGTAGGCGTAGAAGCCATGGCTGGAAAGAAACTGAGAAAGAAAGAAATCTACACCACCAAATCTTCTACTTATCCATCTGTTGACGTCGGGTATGAGACGGTATGTCCACCGACCGTGAACACTCTCGTCCCATTCTCGTTGCCATCGTTCCATAGTTGTGACACGTTCCATGTTACGTGCAACCGATCCGGCGATGTTCTCTGCTCGTCTCCGATGAAAAGTCCTGGAGTCCTCGTCCAGGAGGAGATGCAGTGGGATCATTCCCGCAAGCACGCAGACTGCATCGTGAGAAGTTGTCCTGAAAGAAGAGATAACTCGCTGGACTACTGGCCGGTAAAACCGACGTAGCCATTGTCTACGGTTAGCAAATCTAAGGGTATGACACCAAATGGGCGAGGCATACCGGACCTTCGCCACAACAGTAAGAGCAATTGCTCGCCTAGCATTACTACTCGGACCTGCCTTATTAGGCATCATCCTTACCAAGGTGGTCCATAACTTCGTCGCTCTCTCCACCGCATACCTGATGTGTGAAGTGTAATCGAGGCGGTCATCTAAGACCATCCCCAAATACTTTAAGCTGCGCGACGAATGTACTACGTGATCACCTACCCTGATAGCCCCATGCTGTACCCTCTGATGGGAACTGACCATGATAAACTCGGTCTTGGTCGGGGCTATCTTTAATCCGTTGTCGGTCATCCATCTGTCGATGATGCGAATCTGGCT
This sequence comes from Anopheles gambiae, assembly GCF_943734735.2. Classification (NCBI taxonomy): domain Eukaryota; kingdom Metazoa; phylum Arthropoda; class Insecta; order Diptera; family Culicidae; genus Anopheles; species Anopheles gambiae. The sequence continues at coordinate 8,424 of NW_026902554.1, read as the reverse complement.
GGAAACGAGAATTTCAATATCATCAACACAATTACCTTCCACCAACAATACTATATCGTCTGCATAGCCGATAATCCGTGCACCTTCCACCATTGCAACTCGTAGGACTCCGTCGTACATGAGGTTCCATAACGTTGGGCCAAGTACCGAGCCTTGAGGTACACCCGATGTGACTGCAATCTCTGCCGGTCCATCTGTGGTATCATACATCAGCACACGATTCCTAAAATAATCACCAATGATATCATAAAGATACTTAGGAGTGTTAATTCTCTGTAAAGCATTTGCAATCGCCAACCACGAAGCACTGTTGAAAGCATTAGTAACATCTAATGTAACAACTGCACAATACCGTCCACTGTATCGGTTTCTGCTTCTAGCTACCGAAACAATATCCACTACCCGTTGAATCGCATCAACCGTTGATCGACGACTTCTGAAACCAAATTGGTCATCAGACAGTCCGTTGACCTCCTCGATGTGTGCATTTAACCGTTGCACTATGATGCGTTCTAAACCTTTACCTGCCCCGTCTAGTAGACAAATGGGGCGAACTGAACCCGGTTCCCCTGGTGGTTTGTTCGGTTTCGGTATTAACACCAACCTCTGCCTTTTCCACTCATCGGGGAACTTCGCGTTCTCTAAACAGCCTTGGTAAACCCTGCAAAATGCATCGGTTGCAGTCAACATACCAACTTTCAGCGCCTCATTCGGGATACCATCTGGTCCCGGCGCCTTCTTGTTAGGTAGTCTCCTGGCAACCGCAAGAATCTCATCATTAGTTACCCTTTCAAACTCTCGTGGCTGATCGATACGATATTCAGGCCACACCGTATTTGGGTGAGTAGGAAAAAGCTCGCTCACCACTTCCCTAAACTCGTCCAATGTCATGGTTCGGGGTCCAATCGAACCCTCGGCCACTTTCTTGAACGTATGATATACAATACCAAATGATGCGTTGTTCGCTGTTCCCAGGAACTCTTTCCACTTCCTCTGTCGGGTATGCTTGATCAATCGCTTGAGGGCATTCCTTGCCACCTTGAACTCGTCCCTAAAAGAAGAATAGAGATCAGTATTGAATGCTCTTTGCGCTAATCGATCGCGGTGTTTGCACTCTTTGCGAAGTGCCTCAATCTCTAACGTCCACCAAAATGCACTCTTGTTAGGAGTGTACCTCTTACGCTTGGTCATGGTAGCATTACACGCCATGACAAGTATACGCATTAAGTGTTCGCTTGTTGTGACCTCGGTCTCAAAAGCGGCTTGCATCATAACTTCAAATATATCTTTGCTAAAATACTTGATGCTCCATCCCGTTATGGGTCGGGACAGATTACGCACGCTTTGCGTCTCAAGATCTATTCGTATTGCACGATGATCAGAGTTCATATAGCTAGATAACACCTCCCACTTAAATGATCTTGCTACGGTTCTGCTCGCAAAAGTAAGATCAACTACTGACGTGCGCCCTGGTCCAACATAAGTTGGGGTGCTGCCGTCGTTCAATAATAATGCGTCAATCTGCGCAAAGGTTGATAAAACCAACTCACCTCTTCGTTTCTGGGTTTCTCCACGCTCGCCAAGTTGGTTGTTCCAACTTGCTGACCAAGCGTTGAAGTCCCCCCCGATAACGAATTTGTGGATACCGGTTACGGCCATTACCGTGTTATCCAACATGTTCTGGAACTCTTCCATACTAAATCTAGGTGGCGCGTAAACGCTAACCACTCGCATATCACCTATGTCAACTATCATTAAACCCTTCAGAGCCTTACTGACTACCTTAACTGGTAAGTCCGCGTTAACCACTACCGCTGCTGTGTTATCGTCATTGCGTAACACTTTGACGTTGGTTGTTGCCAGATACGGATCTGCAATCAACACTATATCCGCAGATTCTTCCCTAATCGTTTGCCACATTAATTGAAATGCAGCATAACAATGATTCTGGTTATGTTGTAGCAACCTAACCATTATGATCTAATCGTTCGCCTTCTAGGACACATATAACTGCCCGTTGCGTGAAGGTTCTGTGACCTCGTACCGCAATCCAAACACTTGACAGAGTTGGTACAAGCTTGCTTCTTGTGTCCACTCAAACCGCATTTCCAGCACAGATTACTTCTGTCTGGTTCCCTACAATGGTAGCTCGTATGGCCTACCTTCCAACACTTATAGCATTTCTGCTCTTCCATAACCTCGCGGATATGGCATATCGACCAACCAACTTTCAGCTTTCCCAAATTCAGGAAGCTTTGAAAGTCTGGCAGCGATACGTTGATCCGTGCCCACTGCGTACCGGCCGCGCGGCCTTTCTTCATTTTGATACGATCTATTTCTATCTCGATGTTGAGCTGTGCTTTGACAGACTCCGCAACCTCCTCTGGGGTGGTAATTTCATCGAGATGCATGATCTCAATCATTTTAGAAGGAGCTAGCGTTCTCACTGACGCCTTGCCCTTCACCGCTTCCTTAACCTTTGGGGCAATTGCACTAGCAGAACTACCCTGCTTCAATTCTAGCAACATGCCTCCATTTTGGGCCCGTCGGACCTTAGAGATTGTCTCTCCAACCGATTTAAGAGCATCGGACTGCTTCATTTCCTTGAGCAATTTCGCCAGCTCCTCGGAAGTGCAGTCCGATATCAGCAGAGCCTCAGGCCGCTTCCTGGGCTTATTCTGCTTCTTCTTGCTCTTCTTCTTCTTCCTCTTATTAATGCTACCCTCATTAATATTCGGTCCGTTTCTCGGACTTGGAATATTTTCCACCGCTTCCCTAACAGGGGTCAACCTCGATGGTTGTTGTTGTTGTTGTTGCAACCTTTGCAACCCACTTGGACCAGGCTGTTGGTCATCAGCCACTGGTCTTCTGCCTTTTCGCGTTTGCGGCCCGAATCCATCGTTACCGTCAAACGACGTTTGCGTTTGACGGTCGAGGACCTGCTGCATGCGATTAACGGCTCTGTACCTTCGAAATTCGGACATTACCTCATCGAGGAAGTCCATCATTACCGTTACTAGCGTAAAATGGGAAGACTCATCATCGAGTTTACTTATCCCAAAACGCATAGCCTCCATCCGATCTTGAAGATCCATGAACGCTTGGTCCGGATCTTTCTTGTCCACCCCCTTGGTCTTTTTGACCTTCTTAGTTTTAACGTTACTCATTCTATTGGGCTCAAACTCAGGCCCGCTATCCGCGTCTGTTTATGCAGTCTCCTATTTGGTTCCGTGGGTGGCTATGAAACAGGGAGCTCCACGCGAGGGTTGGCCCGCGCCCTTATGAGACGACGGGCTCAGTGCCGAACCGGAGCAAAGTGGGGCTGAACCCACCCACACCTGCATTTGCCATAGAGCGTATCGTATGGCGACAGTCTTGGAGCGCTACCTAAGACTTGCTAAGTTTTAATAGAGCGGTGACAGAA
>NW_026902553.1:2160000-2164118 GCF_943734735.2 Anopheles gambiae | reverse complement strand
ATCCGAACTGGCACTCTGCGGCGTGGAGGCAGTTGCGCGACCACTCCTATCCCAAACCAACAAAGCAAGGTGTATCCTACGTGCTCGGTACAAGCACACCACGACGGGACACATTGAACGGTTCAGCGATCTCTCTGCACTAGTGGAAAAACTCCAACGTGATACGGGAGACTTTGCTACAGCGGCTTCTCTGCACTTCTGGGCTACCACCTTGTGACGGGAGACATTGCTAGCGGTCACTCTGCACTAGTGATGGTACACCACCGTGATACGGGAGACATTGCTAACGGCCACTCTGCACAGGTGCCAATACCACCTTGTGACGGGAAACATTGCTAGGCACCGATCGGCATCTCTGCGCGATTACTTGACGCACACCCAACTAAGTCAACTGTTGGACTTTTTCGTAATCACGGCGGGACACATTGAACGAGCTCTAACGGATCTCTGCACGCATGGAACATGGTGGCGGGAATCATTGCTAGAACCGAACGGCGCCTCTGCGCGATGTACAAACAAGCTCAACAGGAACCTCGTATCGGCTGCCGAGCCGGAGCCCGAACAACTTGGATTTTCACCTCTAATTTATATCAACTCACCACTCCCCGAGGGATCCGCAGAATTGCTTCTGGGTCCCGTATCGTTATTTGCGATTCGTGTTTGCATTACACTACATTGAACTATTCCAACTTGTTTATCCGCATGGCGAACATTTGCTGCATTGAACATTTAAGTTCCACTTCGCTCTCCCCTACGTGGGTCTGAGCTTCGCTCTCAGGGAAAAAATATGCCACATTTGGTAGGGAAACCCGGTTTCATCACGCTATGTGCCCTGCACCACCGGCTTAGCGTGAATCCTTCGAGTTTCCCTAAGAAGTTCGATTGGTCTTGCAGAGTTTAAAGACAACGAAGCTTAGTTTCAAGCAATGATTTAATATACGCGTATTAAAAACCCTTAGCTGTTACAACTTTTATGCTTGAAACCATCGCAACGAAGTCTTTGGGTCCGTAGACCCGTGATGTACTGCTCCAGGAAACGTTTTGAAAGGGTGGAAACTCAAAATCATAGGTTAAGATCATCGGCAGAACCCACCAGACACCACTTTTGCTTCATAAGTTCGGCCTATAGTCATATGACGATTTTCATCGGGGAGGGGACGTATGACCCAAACGGGGGCTTATATGACCCACGGACACTGCAAACCATGCTCCTACGACTAAATAGAGGTTAAAACTACGATTTGGTGAAATCTTCATTTTTGACCTCGAAGCAAGGTACCTTCCCTATAGTAGGCAATGAGTAAATGATCATAATCCCAGGAGGGCAAAAAATGGGAACCCGAGAGGAAAGCGCTGTTGGCGCGCCTAAGCTAGTGGCCCGTAGAGTAAAAAGGGTACCCCCAACAAAGTTGTCGTTTGACGTTCTGGTTGCACTTTTTATCATCTAAAATCAGTTTTCTACACGTTTTGAGGGGTTTTAGCAAAAAAAAAATTTTCGATTACTTGAGCTCTCTGGCCCGTTCGGTGCACATTTTTGAAAAAAGCTAGGGAGCTGCCCCTAGGTTCGGGGTGTCACAAAATGTTGAAAAGTGGTCGAAAAACCACTATCCAGAATCGGATGTAGAATCGTTAGACGAACTTAAAATTGTTCTACGACACCCATCTGCGACGTTTAGTATTCGAGTTATGGCCCGTACCAGGTCTGACCGAGCAATTTTTGTTCCGCGCACTTTGTGCACCGTACACTTTGATGTTTGTATGAAAAAGTACCCTACCTAGGGACGCGTAGAGCAAATTTGTACCCCCGGGCATGTTGTCGATTGACATTCTGGTTGCACTTTTCATCATCTAGGGTGCGTTCCTGACACGTTTTGAGGGGTTTTAGCAAAAAAAAAATTTTCGACTACTCGAGCTCTCTGGCCCGTTCGGTGCACATTTTTGAAAAAAGCTAGGGAGCTGCCCCTAGGTTCGGGGTGTCACAAAATGTTGAAAAGTGGTCGAAAAACCACTATCCAGAATCGGATGTAGAATCGTTAGACGAACTTAAAATTGTTCTACGACACCCATCTGCGACGTTTAGTATTCGAGATATGGCCCGTCCTAGGTCTGACCGAGCAATTTTTGTTCCGCGCACTTTGTGCACCGTACACTTTGATGTTTGTATGAAAAAGTACCCTACCTAGGGACGCGTAGAGCAAATTTGTACCTCCGGGCATGTTGTCGATTGACATTCTGGTTGCACTTTTCATCATCTAGGGTGCGTTCCTGACACGTTTTGAGGGGTTTTAGCAAAAAAATTTTTTTCGACTACTCGAGCTCTCTGGCCCGTTCGGTGCACATTTTTGAAAAAAGCTAGGGAGCTGCCCCTAGGTTCGGGGTGTCACAAAATGTTGAAAAGTGGTCGAAAAACCACTATCCAGAATCGGATGTAGAATCGTTAGACGAACTTAAAATTGTTCTACGACACCCATCTGCGACGTTTAGTATTCGAGTTATGGCCCGTACCAGGTCTGACCGAGCAATTTTTGTTCCGCGCACTTTGTGCACCGTACACTTTGATGTTTGTATGAAAAAGTACCCTACCTAGGGACGCGTAGAGCAAATTTGTACCCCCGGGCATGTTGTCGATTGACATTCTGGTTGCACTTTTCATCATCTAGGGTGCGTTCCTGACACGTTTTGAGGGGTTTTAGCAAAAAAAAAATTTTCGACTACTCGAGCTCTCTGGCCCGTTCGGTGCACATTTTTGAAAAAAGCTAGGGAGCTGCCCCTAGGTTCGGGGTGTCACAAAATGTTGAAAAGTGGTCGAAAAACCACTATCCAGAATCGGATGTAGAATCGTTAGACGAACTTAAAATTGTTCTACGACACCCATCTGCGACGTTTAGTATTCGAGATATGGCCCGTCCTAGGTCTGACCGAGCAATTTTTGTTCCGAGCACTTTGTGCACCGTACACTTTGATGTTTGTATGAAAAAGTACCCTACCTAGGGACGCGTAGAGCAAATTTGTACCCCCGGGCATGTTGTCGATTGACATTCTGGTTGCACTTTTCATCATCTAGGGTGCGTTCCTGACACGTTTTGAGGGGTTTTAGCAAAAAAAAAATTTTCGACTACTCGAGCTCTCTGGCCCGTTCGGTGCACATTTTTGAAAAAAGCTAGGGAGCTGCCCCTAGGTTCGGGGTGTCACAAAATGTTGAAAAGTGGTCGAAAAACCACTATCCAGAATCGGATGTAGAATCGTTAGACGAACTTAAAATTGTTCTACGACACCCATCTGCGACGTTTAGTATTCGAGATATGGCCCGTCCTAGGTCTGACCGAGCAAGTTTTGTTCCGCGCACTTTGTGCACCGTACACTTTGATGTTTGTATGAAAAAGTACCCTACCTAGGGACGCGTAGAGCAAATTTGTACCCCCGGGCATGTTGTCGATTGACATTCTGGTTGCACTTTTCATCATCTAGGGTGCGTTCCTGACACGTTTTGAGGGGTTTTAGCAAAAAAATTTTTTTCGACTACTCGAGCTCTCTGGCCCGTTCGGTGCACATTTTTGAAAAAAGCTAGGGAGCTGCCCCTAGGTTCGGGGTGTCACAAAATGTTGAAAAGTGGTCGAAAAACCACTATCCAGAATCGGATGTAGAATCATTAGACGAATTTAAAATTGTTCTACGACACCCATCTGCGACGTTTAGTATTCGAGATATAGCACTTTGTAGGTCTGACCGAGCAATTTTTGTTCCGCGCACTTTGTGTTCATGGATGTCGATAAAGGTACAAGTTGCCGGTCGGGATAGCCGTGCACCAAAACTGTGTACCGATCAGGGAAAGTACAAGACGAAGGGTGCATCTCGAGCGTACGCGTTCATAGATGTCCATGTTGGTACACTTGCACCAAAATTGTGTACCAATCAGGGAAAGTACAACATGGAGGGCGCAGCCCGGGCGTACCCGATCATGGATGTCCATGTTGATACAATCTACGTGTACGTACCTAGTTTTTGTATCAAAAGTTGCATTAAAGTGCTTGTATGCTTAAAATGCTTATCTCAACCGGTCACCTTTTGGCCTGTCCTTTTATAACAGAAACCTAGAAAGATACTCGATATTTTTGTGT